>NC_000082.6:69922088-70222088 GCF_000001635.26 Mus musculus | reverse complement strand
GCCCTCCTGACCCAAGAGAAGGAGCGTTGGAGAAAACAAACACCCCCCCACTAGCAGAATCCTCTTTGGCAAGCTTAAACAGCACATGACAGTTTAGTAGTATAACGCTTACTTCAAGAACATAAGCAACCTCAGAGACAGAGCGTGTGTTGTCATGGTATGTAGGAAGTTGTGTACGTGGGTTTTCTTTACCAGGCTAATAATCTAAACAAACAAAGAAAACATTTTAAGTTCTAATTTTTGTTATTGATCGTAAAATATGTATATTGTAAAAACCACAAACATTTTGCACTAATAAGAAAAGATATCTAGACATCTGACTTTAACTAATTTGGACGACTTTGAACTATAATTTCAAAGTACCCCAGGAGCACTCATAACCTCTGTGCTGCTATACTCACTACATAGTGGTGGAAATGGTTGTAAGACTCCAGACTCCTCTATAGGTGAAATTTCATGGTCTTAAAGTACAAATTTAACTACATCATCATCACAGCTTTTGTAACACCAGGTTTTAATGTTACTGGTTAGTTTTTCAGAATACTCAAGGAAAGGTTTTACTTTGACATTAGCATATTAAAACTTGATGTTTCAAAATTTGGATGAAGTGGAAACGTGAGCCAGCCTCATGGTTATATGTCCATTGGTAATTCATTTCAATAGTTACTCATGGATAGCTGCTTGAAGTTGCTTAACAGTCAAGAGCATCAATTGTGGGAAATGGTCTTGCACCTTTATTAAGAGTCGCCATTACCACATGGCAAAGACTCTCTTTCTACTCTTCCTGTGACTATAAACTCTCAATTTCTGATTTTCCTGAGCTATCATTTCCACATTGTTTAAGCTGAATCTCCTTAAGGTACTAAAGTATTTCGACAGTTGTCATAAAATTGAAGACAAAAAAATACTTGCATATTCAAATTACTGAAATGACAGCTTTATTTTTAGCTAGTTTATATTTATGGAGGCCTCTCAATTTTCTACCTAACATAGACAGATGGGGCCATGAATACTGGTGAGATTTTCCATTTTGGGCATTTATTGCAGAGATGCCTGCATGGAGACAGATCTCTAAACATGGTTTCCCTTGTTCTGCAAACATGGCTTACTTTGTTAACTTCACACATTTTCCCTACCAAACATAGTTAAATCAGGAGCCAAGGCAGCAGACTTTGAGGAAAAATATGAACACACCATTTTTCTTGCTTTTCTTTCTTCTCTTTTTTCCACTTTCTCAAAAGATTGGTGGTGTATGAGATGTTGAGTTTTCCATTGGCTTCCTCTCCATTCCTGTGAGGACCTTTGCTGAGATCTATGCTTGCCTTCATATCTGTTAGCTTTTTGCCAATAGCAAAAAGACTATGATATGTACTTTCTACACATTTTTTTAGGAAGTGTTATATCGATTAAACCCAACAAAAAATAATTTCAAAAATGAATTATATAATGCTTGATTTGAAATCATGAAGCTAAGACCTATCAAAGAAGACATTAAATAACCAATACTGTGATTCAATACTTAGAGTTGGAAAGCAAATACAACCATAATCCTTTGCCGATTTCTGAGTTTAAATCCATTCAGCATGTTGGACATTTCAGTAAAAAAGTATTTCTTTGGATAATATCAACAAAAGTTTTGTGTTCACATTAGATTAGTTCACCATTAAAAAGTCTGTAACTCAGGACATGGCTTGGGGTAAGGCTAAGTAGTGGAGCCCTTGTTAGGACACTTAAGTCCTGGATTCAATCTTTAGCGACTTATTTAGGCATACTTGGACACACATGCATAAACATATGTCACAAATACAAGAAGTCTGCTCTTAAATCGATCTAAAATCTGTCATATTATGTTTGAGTGTAATGCTCATAATTTCAGATATTAAAGACTAAACTTATCTTTCCCATGGCATATCATCAGATACTTGAAGAAATGATATCTTCCACTTATCTAATAGTTTGGTGAATCTAGTTGACATCACATCAAAAAAGCATGTTTTCTAAAATTTAAGAAATCTACAAGTTGGTTATCAAACTAACCATTATTAACAATAAAATAATATAAATTCCACTTTACCATTATCTATCATTAATATTATTTATGCCTATATGCATTGTGGAAGTAACTATGTTTTATTATATACTTATAGATTGAGGCTTGTACCCCCTCCCAAAGTTAATGAATTACTGAAGAACTAATCATTAATATAGCCAGATTTTGAGGTGGGTCTTTGGGCTACTAGATAACCAGGATGAATTCCTCAAGAGAGATCTTAGGACAACTGAAGGAGCTCATTTGACTTTGTTATTAGAATACACCGTGCTGCTGCTGCCTCTGTCCATCTTGGAAATCAAGCCTTGTCTTCCCGCAAGGAACCAGTCTCTGATCTGATGGCTCCGGATGGAAGCCCAGCTCCTTTTGCTGTCACAGATAAATCGAAGATCCTAGCCATTCTTCAGACATAACTCATGTCGAATGATGTTTCCTGCCCCCTCCTTAAAATGTATATGTTGTAGTGATTTCCCACTACAATAAGCTCATATAGAAATCACATAATCCATTTATTATATTTATAAGCTATATATATTTTTCAGACTTTTTCTGAAGACTATTTTCCCTTTAGTGTCCCCATCATGTAATATAGGATGGCTATTTTTATACAATCTTAAGATGTCGCTCCTAAAATCTTTTTTTTTCTGTTTTTTATTTATTTATTTTTATTACATATTTTCCTCAATTACATTTCCAATGCTATCCCAAAAGTCCCCCATACCTCCCCCCCACTTCCCTACCCACCCATTCCCATTTTTTTGGCCCTGGCGTTCCCCTGTACTGGGGTATATAAAGTTTGCATGTCCAATGGGCCTCTCTTTCCAGTGATGGCTAACTAGGCCAACTTTTGATACATATGCAGCTAGAGTCAAGAGCTCCGGGGTACTGGTTAGTTCATAATGTTGTTCCACCTATAGGGTTGCAGATCCCTTTAGCTCCTTGGCTACTTTCTCTAGCTCCTCCATTGGGGGCCCTGTGATCCATCCAATAGCTGACTGTGAGCATCCACTTCTGTGTTTGCTAGGCCCCGGCATAGTCTCACAAGAGACAGCTATATCTGGGTCCTTTCAGCAAATTCTTGCTAGTGTATGCAATGGTGTCAGCGTTTGGAAGCTGATTATGGGGTGGATCCCTGGATATGGCAGTCTCTAGATGGTCCATCCTTTCATCACAGCTCCAAATTTCATCTCTGTAACTCCTTCCATGGGTGTTTTATTCCCAATTCTAAGGAGGGGCATAGTGTCCACACTTCAGTCTTCATTCTTCTTGAGTTTCATGTGTTTAGCAAATTGTGTCTTATATCTTGGGTATCCTAAGTTTTGGGCTAATATCCACTTATCAGTGAGTACATATTGTGTGATTTCCTTTGTGATTGTGTTACCTTACTCAGGATGATGCCCTCCAGGTCCATCCATTTGGCTAGGAACTTCATAAATTAATTCTTTTTAATAGCTGAGTAGTACTCCATTGTGTAAATGTACCACATTTTCTGTATCCATTCCTCTGTTGAGGGGCATCTGGGTTTTTTCCAGCTTCTGGCTATTATAAATAAGGCTGCTATGAACATAGTGGAGCATGTGTTCTTCTTACCGGTTGGGGCATCTTCTGGATATATGCCCAAGAGAGGTATTGCTGGATCTTCCGGTAGTACTATGTCCAATTTTCTGAGGAACCACCAGACTGATTTCCAGAGTGGTTGTACAAGCTTGCAATCCCACCAACAATGGAGGAGTGTTCCTCTTTCTCCACATCCTCGCCAGCATCTGCTGTCACCTGAATTTTTGATCTTAGTCATTCTGACTGGTCTAAAATCTTATACTATTCATAATGTTCTTCTACTTCAAGACCTAGTCATGACCTTTCATAGACATCAAACTCTCTCTCTTAATAATTTTCATTTCTAAGATGAATTAGCATCAGTTTCCTTTGCACAGACCTGTAGTCCCATTTCTTTGTGCGAGACACCTTTAACACCTGAAGTGTTTTTTTTTTTTTTTTTTTTTTTTTTTTTTCCTTTCAGGCAACTGCACTTTCCTACACAATTCTATCCAGAACTTAAGACAAAGTTTTTACTGCTCAATGGTGAATTGCTACTGATGATTTGAACGGTGTTTTGTTGTTCTTGCATATAAAAGCAGTTACTGTTTTAAATATTGGTTTTGTTATACAGAAAACTTTTGTAAAATTTTAAGAATAAAAAAACCTACTTATTTACCTATCTACCATCAGGACTTTTAAAAGTGGACAATATTGTCAATTAAAAATGCACCATAAAAACGAAACATGGGCAGTAGATAGCACTTGTCTGGCATGCATAAACCTACTTCTTTCATTCTCCAGGACTGCAACAAATAATGACAAAAGAAAATATGTTACTATAAATATAAATGATTATTAGATTTTATTATAACAAGAACACAAAGGTTAAAGAAGTCCAGTTCTCATTACGTTTATCAGTGGTCAAAGCAAATGTCTAATAATACTCTGAGCCTGATTTCCTCATTTTAATAACAGCCTGAAAAAATTTTGAGCAAGTCTTATAGAGTCTAAGAATGGTACAGTGATTGGCTTTGTCATTTGTTATTTTATAACAGGCTTAGATTTCTGGTAAAATTGAAAACATTTGTTTATGTTCATTTTCCAGTAGTTAAATTCATTTTCCAGTAGTTAAAAAAAAATAGGTAGGTAAAACATTATGGAAACTAGGTTAATTTGCATTTTCATACCTTAAAACAATCGTTCAGATTTTCAAGATAAAAACTATTGATAAATTACTTCTCCACTGGTGAAATGAGCCAATTCAAGCCAGATTAGATTATACTAAAGGCAGGTTTATTGGGAAGCATCTATCAGGTGGGCGAATTCACTGGCCCCAAGGACTGAGCCCAGGGAATTTGCCAAGGGGAAAGGGTAGGGGATAAGGCAGAGAGAGATAAGATAGAGGGTGTAAGAATTATATAGGGAGGAGCCTCTTGGGGAATGGCAGCCCAGCCCCTGAGCAAGGAAATTCAGGGTTGGGGGCAGGGTATGTCTGGTATGGACTGGAGGATTCTGGGAGAAACTGGAGGCCAGGGTCTGCTTTGATATGTAAAATATGCACCTCAGTCCCTTGTCCCAGGGTCTGAAACCAGGCAAGTATTTCCAAACTTTTATAATGTAGAGACCCTGAGGCAGAAGCAGGTAGATCTCTGTGAGAGGAAGGCCAGCCTGATCATTGAGCTGGTTCTAAGATAGCCAAGGGTACACAAAGAAATCCTATCTCCAGAAAACAAAACAAAACAAAACAAAACAAAACAAAACAAAACAAAACAAAACAACAAGGACAAAACAAATACCCAAAATTGCAAGAAACTCAGCTGCTGAGTTCCACAGATTCAAACAAAAAATAAATCACTGGAGAGATGGCTTATTGGCTCAGTGGATAAAGCACTTGACATACAACTATGAGAACTTGAGCTCAAATCCTTAGAGTGCACTCAAAAGCAGGCTCCTCAGTGCATTTCTGCAATCCCAGAGCTCCTAAGGAGAAATGGGAGGCAATGCCAGGAGAATTCTGGAAGCTCAATGGCCAGCTAACCTGCCACACACAGTGGCAAAGTACAAAAAGACTTTGTTCTATCCAAGGTGAAATGCAAGCGATGCAGCATACAGTAGAAATGGAAGTTAGGACTCAAACTGAAGCTAAGGGATGCATTAAATTAGAGTTGAAAAGAAAAAACACCAGAGCAGGCAAGCCTCGGGACCCCCCAAACCCCCCAGCTTTCAGGAGAAGAGAAGAAAATAAAGGTTGTGACATTTTAAACTGGCATAAAGGTCAGACACAAGACAGACAAGCATCCACAAGACTGCCAGGAGCCATCAAGGAGAAACGAAAAACTAGCAGGTAATCTTCCTGAGATGGTTTTGCCATGGATCAAAATCTATAACAGATTTGCTTCTGTAGGCAAGGCAAAGGAGAATTTCATTTTAGGTAAGATTCCTGCTATTAATATGATTTTCCTGTATATATATATATATATATATATATATATATATATATATATATATATATATATATGTATGTATAACAATCTTTCTGTATTAGCTCACCCTTTTGAGCAGATCTCTACAGAACAATGAAGATGTACTGTCTTGTAGTGATGCTGTATAGACAGCTAGATGATTTCTTATCTTAATGATGCCCCTATACTAATTCCTAAAATATATTAATAATTATTAATTTCTTTTGTAATAGGGCTGCTATTAAGTCCTATTTAAATCTGCATTGAGATCTCTGCCAGTCTTCAAGTGTCACAAGTTAATTGCTTCTGAGATAGCAAGGAGGGATCTGCAACTTAGAGTACATGCCAAGAGGTTGTAAAAGCGTTAACCAAAGGGTATAAAAAGGGGACTAGTGATTTACTAGAGGTGCAAGAACAGAAGATGAAATATTGACTGAACTTATCTATACAAACTTTACTAATAACTTAGTCACAAAAGATATGGTTTTTAACTCTCCATGGACCTGTAGAGCTGGCAAAGTGATGAATGTTTAACCGTATAATTACTCTTAATGGATACACATTGTAAGCATTCTCTGCTGTAAACTTCTTACTCAGTTTATGATTTTATGTGTAAACTTGTGGTGAACTTTTTACAATGTGATCCTGTATTCTAAAAGATGTGTGAGTGCTGAGGGCAAAGAGAGGAAAACAAGCTTTTTAAAGCAGAACCAAACTGAAGAACTTAGAAGAAAAGACACAGCACTTGGGAGCATTGGGAGCAAAGAAGGCATTGGGAACAAAGGCCTCCATACATCAGAGCAGGGTGAGAGGAAAAGATTAGAAGGAGAACTCAGAGTGCAATAACTGAGAAATTATAAAGCAATGTTTTTATGCTAAGAGAGCAATGTGCAGAATGCAGGGGCAAAGAGGAAAAAAGAAGCTGCAAGGAATGCAGAAGGAGCAGGCAGGCTTCTCCTTACCATGGGACAGGTCTTCTCTCAATAGCGAGGCAGGCTTAGTCTTAACTAACCAGAACAAGAGGAAAAAGGCTCTAGCAATTAATCCTTCCCCTGCTGTTTTACTATGAGGCGCTAAATGCCAGAGAATGCAGTTTCTGGGCCAAAAGGAACTCAGGCAGGTCAGCTACCAGTAGCATAGTGACTTAGACTTAAGACAGGTAAAATTTTATTATCAAACAGCAGCCCTAAATACCTTGTCCCCTCTGACGATCTTCCCCATCAGGAAAGGGGCGTCAGGGAGCAGTAAAACTAAGGACTCAAAGTCAAATAGTGGGTTATAAGTTTATGTTCTGCTGGAGACTGCTGGAGACAGCTTTCCAAACAGCTCTCTGCTGGAGACAGCTTTCTCTTGCTATTCCAAAACCTCTCTGGATAGCTCATTTCTTGCAGATCAAAAGCCCAGTCTTTTATTTACATAAGATTTCAGGTATTAACCCAAGTTCCCTTTTGATTATCCCATGAATCAGCGTCCCATGACCCTAACCCCCTTGATTCTTAGAAAGAGACAGCAAGCACACATTATTATTAACTTTTTTAAATATTGCAAAAGACTTCAGAGATTTACCTGCTTTTGTCAAGTACAGTCTAAACTAGCAGGGTGGAGCCCTACCCTGAGATTACCATTTTACCACACCTGGGCTCAACCTAGCTCTGTCCCAGGCTGACCTTGAACTCAGAAATCTGCCTGCCTTATTATTTTTCTGACAAGCTAGTTCACAGTGCAGTTGCCTGTGCTCTTTTAAGTCCATGAAGCTCCTTATAAAATTTATATTGCATTTTTATATTTTGCATAGTTGAGAAACTATATATTTTTGAAATCATGTTTTCAGAGTTCTTTCTCATAGCCTTAAACATTGTCCTGAAGGCCTCAGCCTTTACTAGGTTTGCACAGGACATAGACACACCCTAGTCTTTTGGACTTCTATCCCTGCTTATCAGGGAGTCAGTAACCTTGGTAGAGAGAGCATTCCCCTGAAGGAGGAACATAAAGTAAAATATACAAACAAGACATGCCTAGCAACCATTAACTCTTGTGCAGGCCTGTGCCCTGCTGGCTCTGTTCCAGGGGCAGAAAGTCATGTCACACTGTCCTGTCCACATGGCAAAACAGGACTCAGCATTAAATGGATGCAATCATAAGTAATTAAGAAGAACAAAGTCATCAGAAGACAAAATAAAGACATGGACTCTCAAGAGAAATAAAATGCAGAGCAAAGGAGTTGGGAGACAAGGCCACAAATACCCACGCAAGTTATAAAATAAGAGAGAGCACTTTCAGTATTGGGTGAAACTGGCCTGTGTTTTTAATAATGAATGGATCAGAATCAACTGTTTTATAAGATAAATGTGGAAGAATAGTTGAGAGTATGTGGCACTTTAGAAAGATGACAGCATAGAAGGCTGAATTCAAGCTATATAGGCAATAATGAATTCACTGCAATGCAACAACCAGAAAAAAAAAATCTATGTAAGGTTTCAGTAATGGCAGTAGAAGCTGAAAAAAAAAAATTCACATTCATCCAGATAAAAACCTTAACTAAAATTATAACACATAAATAATTATTCAAATAAAATCACTCAAGGACAAAACACAAACACCATAAACTATATACTATCTTCAAACTCCTAGATGGAAAATAATTTAAAGTTTTAGAATGTCAACTTCAAGGAGAAAGTGATATCATATATATATACTATTATATATTATTTATATATACATATTACACATTAAATTATATCCTATATCATGTATTATATAGTATATAGCATATAGCATATAGTATATAGCATATAGCATATAGTATATAGTTAGTATATAGTATATTATAGTATATTATAATATATTATAGTATATTATAGTATATAGTATATAATATATAGTATAATGTATATATAATCTGAATAGTGTTCTGAACATCTTTTTATTTATTTATTTATTTTTATTTATTTATTTATTTGTAATTATATGTCTGTATGTGTGCATGAAAATCCCACAAGCATCCGATTCCATTGTAGCTGGAGTTACAGGCAGTTGTGAGCCTAAGCTTGGAACTGAACCCTTGTCATCTGCAAGAACAGTATATATACTTTATTTATTTATTTATTTATTTATTTATAAATTTAATTTTATTTGTAATTCATTTTTTACACTCCATATTCCATTCCCCACCCCTCCTTATCTACCCTCCAACTGCTTCACATTCCACACCTCCTCTCCACTCCACTCCATGTCCACGTGAATGCCCCTACCCCAAACCTTACCTGACCACTAAACTTCCTAGGGCCTCCAGTCTCTTGAGGGTTAGGTGCATCATCTCTGAATGAACACAGACCTGGAAGTCCTCTACTGTATGTGTGTTGGGGGCCTCATATCAGCTGGTGTATGCTGTCTGTTTGGTAGTCCACTGTTTGAAAGATTTCAGGGGTCCAGATTAATTAAGACTGCTGGTCCTCCTACAGAATTGCCCTTCTCCTCAGCTTCTTTCAGCCTTCCCTGAAAATCTTAATCAGCATAATTTCTTAATTTTATTTTTTAATTTATCATTTTCTTTGATTTTACTTAAAGCATGCATTACTACTGTGAATAAAACAATATTGTAGGAGCCAGCAATAGTTTAAGTAAAATTCTAATCCCAAAATTGACATGTCACTGAAGATTGATCCTTCATGTACAATGTATGATGCAGGCACTACAGTTTAGGAAATGTAAGAGTGGGGAGAGTTACTTTTGGTACATGAAAAACCTATAGGATTTTTCTAGGGGATTTCTAGGGGAAATGAATTGTGAGGTGACTGACTATACTGTCTTCACTTTGAAGAACACTGTAGTCCTGAAACAAACAAAAATGGATGTATAAATATAATTTGTATTCTCCTATAGTACTTATTGTCTTCAAGGTTTACTGCCTCAGTCTGTTAACCTAGGCCTAGTCCTGGAAGCTTCTAAACTCTGTGCAATCTAATCTAGACATAGAATGTTTTCTGTCTCTTTGACTTGCCTCTGGATAAACTCACCCTTTCTTGTTCTTTTTGAACTCTGGCTGGTTGGTGCAAATCAGTTGTTCTAGCTCAAACTCCTCTCGAAACTGAATCAGTTTGAGTTCTCTCTCAGCCTTGGAATGAATTGCTTTGCTTGGACACATACTAAATTTGGCAATGCGTTCTAATCTTCGGGTTCCTTCTCATTCCCTGGCTCTTTCTGTTTTTACCAATGCCTACCTTGTTCTCGTTTCAATCTGTCTCTGTAAAACTCTCCTGCTAAAACTGCATCCTTCCTCTCTGTACTGCTCCCTCAAGTAGCTTGCCTTTCCTTTCTTCTCATGAGAATTAGGCATGTCCTAATTCTGTCAAATCTTTCTATGATTCATCACATTGTCTGCCACTCAATTATATATCTCTTTTAAACATGGGTACTTCCTTCTACAAACTAACTTTACCTTCATTTTTTTGGGATGAAAGGTGTGTTCCAGGGGGATGTCTGTATTCCAACCAGAGGGATTAAAGGTGTGTGCTAAGGACTGGGTGAAACCACAAATAGAAAAAAGTATTTTCAGTAAATAACATGACTTTGGAGTTCACAGTGTGATCAGATATCCTTCATCAGGGATGGATTACCAATGGGCAAGTTTATGGATTAGATATTGCACTGGAACATCTGAGAGATTGTAGCTGTGAATGACAATTCTTGGATAAACAGTCTCTATCTGCGAAGGTTGATTGACTGATTAAAATATCAATGATGTGGAAAGCTTCGAGTTTAATTTCAGTTTCTCTCAGGCTACCATTAGCCTCCTAAGTAATCATTCTCTATGTGGAACTTAACATTTCGTGACTTACAGATAAAATAACATCTTGAAAAACAGATTTTATATATATATATATATATATATATATATATATATATATATATATATATATATAATGTTTTAGCTTAACAAACCCTAGTACTACCAATCAAAAGGCTACCTATAAATGCTCAAAGATAGCAATTAAGAATTACATCTGTTCCTCTGGGCTGTAAACACCTACTTAATATTTCTGACAAATATTTGAATTTTTATATATGTACAGTGGAAACAAGCACACCAAATTCTTTTGGAAATGCCTTGATTTATTACTTTCTTTGTTTTGTTACTATAAGAATTTCATGAAAATTTTGCCTCATTTGAGTAATGAGTGTTGGGTAGCTTAATTTTGTCCATGGGACATGGTTATTAATATTTGGCTGAAGTGTAAACAATCACTTATCCCCCTTTGAGATGAGTGCTGTGCTATTATGTCAACATATGCCATGTTTTCTTTTGGTTTGTTTTTGTTTTGTTTTGTCATCAACATAACACAGAGCCTTTTGGGAAGAAGGAAACTGAATTTTAACAATGCCTTCATGAGACAGTCCTGTAAGCAAGTTTATGAGGTATTTCTTGATTAATATGGTCTGACTCAATCCAATAGGCTTAGTGTCACCATAAACAGGGTGTCCTAAGTTGTGTAGCAAGCAGGCTGAATACATGAGGAGCAAGCAAGTAAGCAGCATTCCTCCACAACCTCTGTCTAAGTTCTTCACTTTAGAATCCTGCCTTGAGTCCCTGCCTTAATTTCCCTTCATGATAGATGGTTATCCAGAAGAATAAGAGAAAATAAACCCTTTCTTTCCCACATAGGCTTTGGTCATGGTCCATAGCACAGCAGTAGACACCTAATATAATACATTGTTTCCTTTTCAAGTTTGCTGCAGGAACACTAATAACCATACATTATATGTCTTATAGTATGATTCTGCCACCTCCGGAAATGTTATTTTTCCACAGAGTACATTTATATGCACAACAGCAAAAAAGAAAGTGTGTTTCAGTAGAAGATGGAACAAGTAAACCTATTACATCAAGCTGTAGTCCTAGATTGAACAGAATTGTACTGACACATTTGATTTCTTTACGTAGTATTGGAGAGTATAATTAGAGAAGGACATTTCCTCAAAGCAACATCTCTCTCTTTTTAAATTCAAGTTTCTTTCTGTGGGACATAACCTCTCTTTTCATGGCTGCTTGTGAAGTTGAAGGAAGAGGGATCATTCATGAGGATGCTCAATAGTGTGCATATCCTCCCAAATGTTAAAAACTCATTTAGCTTTAGAAAGAAATTGTCTTCACACAATGAAAACCTCCCAGGAAGTCCAACTGCTTATTTGTTTGTTCTTTCAAGTGAAACAAATCATCATTAAAAGGTTCAGCTTCAAATTAAGACCTTTTAGAAGCTTAGTGGGACTTGCTCGCAGAAGTTCAAATCCCTTAGAAAATGGCTCATTGCTGTCTTCGAGAGAGAGAAAAATAGCTACTGATGAGATTCAAATCATTCTCTATCTTCTCATTCATTAATTTAAAACATAATTCATAGGCCATTCTGCTCTAGAAATCAAAAGAATTATTTCTTATTGTAGCCCTTCATTTTTCATCATTATACACTCACAATGTCCAATTTCACCCCACTCATTCAAAATGGCGCTGAAAGCAGGCAGGAGAGATTAACTCTGATACTTACATTTGGCTTTAATTCATAGCTTTATAAAGCTATTTACTAGTCTAAATATGTATTTACACAATAGAATATGATGAGTCATTTTAAAAATATAAACATACTAGTTTTAAAAATTGCTTAAATATGTATTTTTGCCTGGGATGGTCTCAGGATCTTCCTATGTGAGTCACAGCAATAACTCCCTAATATTTGAGTCACACCACTTCTCAGCACCAAACAAATAATAAAACAAAAATGATCCAAGAGTAGGGATACCTCTCGAAATAGTAAAAATATTTTCTTATCTTTTATCTTTTTGGATATTCTGCAGTAATAGAAGCACTGGCCCTCAGTTCAAATAGAAAGACCTTCAATCTATTCTGACTATGCTTTCAATAGTATTATAGGGTTGCTGTTTAAAGACTCTAATAATGAAATACCTGGGAAGATAGTTTCAGAAACTAATATTATTCTCTTTCTGTAAAGAGAAATAAAGCTCAAAAGCCTTTGTTCTTGGCTAGACACTCACGTCAGTACACTTGCAGGCTCTCTTTGCCTTTAAATAGTCTGCTGTATGTTAAAAAAAAGTATTTGAAATCTTATTTTCTGTTGGAGTGAGGCTAAAAATGAGCACCATTTGGAACTACTGTCAATGTAATCATATGCTTGAGGCAAGTATTACTACCTTAACATATCATTGCCTGGTATGAATCTTGTACAAAATGAAGCAGAAGTGAAAAACAAGTGCAGACATCTGTACCTAGGGGTAGCAGAAGACAAGAAGCCATTGTCGAATATATCTATCTGCTCTTCAGTGTTTTATTAATAGCATTTACTTATGTAGTAGGGTAATTGCATTTAAATATTGTATCAAAATAGATCTGCTGAAAGTACAGTATGATATATTTATGTTTGGAGTATATTCTGAGAATTTATATAGAAGTCTGTTTAAAATATATGACCATAAATGTGCCCGCAATTCCTGTTCTCCTCATCCCCATCTTTTATAAAGTCACAGCCCCAAACCACATTTTTCTGGGGAACAGGCTTTTATCAAAGAATTGTATAGAGAGCATTCTGAGAATATTTTCTAGATAAATGGCTGTTGGGGATCAATGAAACAAGATTGGGCAGAAAAAGGCATCCTAGGACTTATGGAAGTTCTGAGATTGGGATTGCATTTAAGACCTGTGTTATACTAGGAATTGGGAGACTAATCAGTGCTCTGGTTTGTAATCTGAGGATTCAGTATTTAGGTTTCTGTAGTCACTGAAACAGAAGCTGGAATATGATGTTATCTTGTGACTTGAGATGACACAGAAAAAACACAGGCACCATGATTCTCAGTGACAGGACTGAATGGCAAGGTCAAGCTTTGGCCTGGCGACTACCTTTGCTCCCTATAAAATCTGTTGGCTGATGATGTGACCTAAAACAGTATATTAGGAGGCTAATCCACGGTCTTAGATTGCTGGCTCTTTGTGTGAAACACAGTTTAAAAATCCAGTTTCTGTCTTTTTCTTCTGTGATGGGCAGCAGGGCTATTTACATATACATTATAGCAATGTCATCTTGAAGCAGAATGGGACAGAGCAGGAGGTCTGGAAGGCCTTTCACAAAGCCTTACAAAATTAGCATATAAAAGTCGATGAAGAGAAAGGCTGAGTGCTCCCTTTCGCTGGACTGGGCACAGGGGTAGATAGGTGCAGAAGCAAACCAGAGTGTCTAGACGAAAACCTATGCCTTATAATGCTACAGCACACACCTTGGATAGATATTTAAGATGCTGATGAAACATGTAATGCATGACGCTGTGTGTAAAACTACATGTAACAGAGCATGTCCAGAAAAGTTGATATCATGCAAATGAGCTACAAAACCTGTGCCTGGGCTAAGTCATATAAGACCCTTATTCTTTGTGCTGTAGGTAGTTGAACAGTTTGATTCTCATCTGCTCAACCCCACCCCCAAACCCAGGCTGATAAAGTGTTTCTGCTTCATGTGTGTCTCTGCTCAACTTTTTTTTTCAGGGCCATAAGAACTGAGATCATCTCTAGAGTAAAGACCTGTATATCAGTCAAGATCAATGAAGTGCTTTGCAGAAATCATCCACAATGCTAATATAGGAGGTTTACAGGCAAAATTGCTTATTTTGTACAATTGCTAGCCCATATTTGACTCAATGATTTAGTTTGAAGGCAGGTATAAAATTTAGATTGAATCTATCATTAAATAAAAATCAACAATATTTAGGCAAGTGTTCACTAGTTAAAACCTAGTTACATCTCAGAGAAACACTCTTTCAGGCCTCTATGTACTTTGGTATCTGATGTCACACTTAAAAGACCAACATACTCAAGGCATTTAGGTTTTAACATCAATAACAGCATTGCTGAGACAATTTGCCTCCCTAAATTATTTGGAAAATAATTTAAAGAAGGTTCCAAAGGCCATATTCCTAGAATAGCAGATTTAGATTTTAAACAGACCCTAAAGCTTGAGCCGTGATTGAACGATCTTTCTGAAATATACAAATTACAGGACTAAAATTATGTATCTCATAATTTATTATGGAAGCATCCATTATATTGTTTGAAAGTCACTAAAGCTTTTGGAAATGGTGTTCTTTTAGTTTGTGATCAAAACCTGTTAGAGACAAGTGAAAGAAAAGGTTAGCTTTCATCTCCTGGGTTCCAGTCCATCCAGGATAGGAGGATAGAAGTGCACTTTTCATACCACATTGGCCAGCAAACAAAGAGGGGAGTTAATAGGAAAGTATTAGGGCTAAATAAATAAATAAATAAATAAATAAAAACAGCCTTCCAGGACAAGCCTCTAGTGACTGACTTTTTCCAACTAGCTTCTACCTCATATCTTTCACAAATTTTCAATATTGACGTCCTATTTTCTTTCACCAAGAAGTTCATCCATTTTTGATTCTGAAGAATAGTGATCTATGGTCTATGTAAATGCCATGACCAATATATACAGAACGTCAATACACCAATCTTCAAAGCATCCAATCAGGTTTACAGTTAAGATTGTTTACTACGAATGCTACTTCTTTGGGGCTACGTTAGTTTGATTTTTAATATCTTCAGTCAACTTCTCAAAACTCTAAGCACCATTGCTTAGAATTCTTTCCTTGCTCTGGGATAAAGTTGGCTGATGGGAAAATGTGTGAAATTTGTGAGTTAGACGTGATATGGCAACTATTATTCTATTTAGATTGTATTAATTGATCCAAGTTAGCCATAGAGGTATTTAGGTCCCACATTTCTCTCCCCCACACAGCATCTTGAGATTCCTTCCCTAGTGTTGGTGCCTGAACATCAGTAACCAGCATTTTACCTTCTGGTTTTGTATGAATACATAGAGAACAAGTTTCTGGTAAATGTCTTTACTAGCTACTATCTCATAGTTCTGTTTCTCATTGTGTCAGGTTGCTCTGTTTGGTCACTCAGGTTGACCAGTTGGTTTTCTAATTTTCCATCTTTTCCTTTTCTTTGTTTTTATTATCTTACAATTATGAGAAGTCTAAAACCCAAAATAAAGCCTTTATCTCATTTTTACACTATATCTGCATTGGTTAGTAAAGTCTGACTGATACAGAAGTCAGTTCTTGGAAAAGGATGCTACAATAATAAAATCTTAAACCACTAGGTTTTAGAATCAAGGAATGAGCCTCATAATGCCTGTAGAAAACCCATAAAACTTTAAAGAGAACTTTACTAGAAGATGTGCTATGCATTTGAATCCAAAAGAAAAAATGACAGTTCAAACTGAAGCAGAGGCATTGAGTCTCAGCCTTCTATAGGTATAAACTAAGATGAGATATTTAATTAGATAACAATGGGGAGCATGTTCTCAGGAAATGGAAGTTTCCTCTAAGAGTGATACCAAGAGCCTAGACAGTACATGGTGCTGATAACCATGGACCACAGGAACACGGCAAGGGAGGACCAAGGATTATTAAATCAGAAACATTCTACATTTTGGGTGGTGTTGGGAAATATAAACATGTTGTTAGCTATGTTTTGTTTTATATTAATTTTCCCTTTTCTCATTTATTTAGAAAACATTTTGCTTAATGGCCACAATTATGAAATTACTATGAACTCCTAGTGAATCTCATTCCCATTTTTGTGCATATCTATTGTCATTGGGTTTCTTTAATATTGGATCAATGTTGGTTAGTAGTGAGTCATATACCTTACATGTTTAAGTCTAAAAGCCTTTAGGGTAAAGCATGAGGAATCTGATGAGCCACCCTAATTTAAATGAGAGCTTGTGCTCTGAGTCAGAGCTAAATCCTTCCATGAGTGGAAATATCTTTGAGTGATCTCATTGCAGAAATTAATACCTTTAACATCTGGAAGGGATATTAATTATATATAGTTATCAAGCAATTAATTCTTCTTAAGTATAGACATGCATGTGCCTTTCATGGAAGGATGGGATACAGTCACGATCTTTTGTGAATCACCCTTTAATCCTTAGATGTAGAGCAATCTATATTGTTCCAGTTTCTGACCTATTTCCTGACAGACCTGGAGAATTATCTTTTCACAACATTAGATCATGTGCACACTTGTCTCTCTAACAACTCTTCTGGATGATAAACTCATAACCCCAACCAATCTTCTCAACCCAGTTGATCTGCGAATGGGATCTCCTTGTAGAGTTGCTCTAGCACTGTAGAGGAATGCAACTTCATGAGTGATTCTATTTAATGTTGCCTCGAAAGAGCAAAGCAGCTTGTCTGTTCCCATCCAACCTACAGAATTATAAGTTGGAGCAAATTGTTTTTGTTTAAGCCAATAATCCTGTGCTTATTTGTTATATATAATTGATAACTGAAAGACATAGAAATAAATACACAAATGGAGAACCAAGCAACTGGTCAATATAAAAGCTTTAATAAAAGCAGGAATATTGTATTCTATAGAACATGACTGGCATGTAGCCCGTTCTTTCCTTAAATTGCTCCCACCTAAGTGAGGCTTTAAATTTGTTGCCACCTATAGATACAACAGATTCTGAGAAGGCACTGGGTACTGTATATGTTAATATGAAAGTGAGGAAGGATTACATAATTCTTGGATGGCCCGCCGAAGTTTAAGTGAGAAAAGATTTTATTTTTATTGTTTTACTTTTAGAGTGATATGATGTACCTGACATTTGTGCTAGGAAGAGACCCTGGGTCCTTTCCCAAAGCAGAATTCCCTCTTAACTGCTTCACCACCTCTCCAGCCTCTGTTTCTTTGGATCTCTTCATGTACTCTAAATATTGAAGTATCTTTTTAAAACTTAAGTAGAAAAACTTAAAGTAATAAAATAAATGAGGTGGAAAATAAATCTTTAGTACTATGGAAGGAAAGGACTTATAAAACAGCAACATCAGAAGATCTAAAACACTAAAGGTCCTGAGATGCCATTGATTGGTTGTACGTCAGCACTAAATGAATACACTTAAGAAAACAACGACCATGAAATAGAAGTAAAGTGATAAAGTTGACTTCAAAATAGATCAGCTACCGTTTGACTAGGGAGTGTGCATTTGAAGTTGATTGCTTGTTTACTTCCTTCCTCAGGGACAAGAGCATATGTAAATGGCAGACAGAAGGAAATGGGGAGAAGGGAGAAGGATAGACTTTATAGAAACTACTAAAAAAGCAATAATGAGGAATGATTTAACAAAATTCAAAGGTTTCAGATCATTTGAGAGCCTGGAACAGCAGATGGCAAATATAGTTCAATTCAGACAAACATTTAAAATGATGTGAAGCAATGGAGAGCTGCAAAAGAAGACTGTGGAAACACATTTCAATGGACCAATCACCCAGCATGCCAGCCAGGATATATTTGGAAACTTTAAAGTATCAGCTTAGTGCAAAGAAACAGTCTTCTTAGATAAAGACCAGAATAAAGAAACGTTTCATGAATTCATTCTTGTTTTGGGGGAGAAAAATAAGACAAAAGAATAGCAAAAACACTGAGAAAACAGATAACATATATAGTTCATGGAATAAGAGATCGTTAGTCATGACTGCAGGAGATTCAATTTCCCCATGAGATGAAACATTACTGTAAGTATATGTTATAGTGTGAATATAACATGTCCCCACTGTCCTTGGTTTGGGAATGCTCTGGAAATTTTAGAAGGTACTTATTTGAAGGAACTACTAGGTTACAGATGACAGAAAGAAGGCTCTTTTATTGCTTTTCCTTCTCTATGTATACGCCCTGAGGTTTCCATTTCTCTAAACCATCTCTTCTACATATGGATTTCACATTCATAATATCTCAGAACTGCAGAACCAAGCCACCAAGAACAGAACCCTCTGAAACATGACCCAAAAGCAAATCTTCCATTGATATTTTTTGTCATAATTTCAGTGGTTTGGTCCAAGTAATGAAAAGCATCAATATGTTAATTCATTTAATGGAATTCATTTTAATATGCTATATGTCTCAAGTGGCAAGAACTTTTTCCATTGCAAATACTGTATACTTAGAACAGTGACTCTCAACCTGTAAAGTTGCAACCTTTTAGGCAAACTTCTATCTCCAAAACTATTTACATTACTATTCATAAGAGTAGCAAAATTACAAGTATGAAGTAGCAACCAAAATAATGTTAAGGTTGGCAGTCAGCACAACATGAGGAACTGTATTAAAAGGTTGCAGCATTAGGAAGGTTGAGAAGCACTGCTTTATAAACTATGAGTTGTTTATACTATGTACATATACATGGCTAATTTGGCTGCAACAATGAATGTGGCCATCTCTTTACATGTGGCTTTGTACCTAGGCAAATATTAACTTTATATGAGTTATCCTTCATAGAATAAGTGATAAGAACAGAATATAGAAACTAGACAGCTAACATCATGACCTGGAAAATAGCACTTCTATGAATGTCTTTGGTTCTCTGCTGAGAATTTTATAAGGGAAATATCCTTTCTTGTCTTTTTCTTGTCTTTTGTCTTGTCTTGTCTTGTCTTGTCTTGTCTTGTCTTGCCTTGCCTTGCCTTGCCTTGCCTTGCCTTGCCTTGCCTTGCCTTGCCTTGCCTTGCCTTGCCTTGCCTTGCCTTGCCTTGCCTTGCCTTGCCTTGCCTTGCCTTTCCTTTCCTTTCCTTTCCTTTCCTTTCCTTTCCTTTCCTTTCCTTTCCTTTCCTTTCCTTTCCTTTCCTTTCCTTTCTTCCTTTTCTTTTTGAGAGGAAAACATAAGCTTTTATTTTGGCATATAATTTTTGAGCCACTGAATAGCAATAGGTAAGTTATATCAATCACAGCTCTAGTGAGTACCATTCATGTTACATAGTATATGTATGGTATCTGCTATCACTGCTGTAAATATATAACCTATAGAACTTTCCATGCAGCCCTAGCAATTTGTTTGCATTTAAAGAATTCTAAAGAAGCAGGTATGACAAAGGTATGGTAAAATGAATTATTAGATCAAACTCATGTGTGTGTGTGTGTGTGTGTGTGTGTGTGTGTGTGTGTGTGTGTATGTGTGTGAACTATGTTCTCCTTTTCAGACAATACTTTATTCCCCAGTGACACAGGATTGATAATGGAATCTTGGCACATAAGACTGTGCAACTTTTTTTGAAGGTTATAATATAATTACATAATTTCCCCCTTCCTTTTCCTCCTCTAAACCCTCTCATATACCCTTCCTTTCTTTCTCTCAAATTTATGTCATTTTTCTTCATTAAGTATTGTTATGTACATACACATGCATATATATTTGGTTTTTAAAATTTCAACCCATCATTTTTTTTGTTCTAAAAGCAAGAACACCACATTATAGATACATCATATAACCCTTTACAATGACCCCACATTCCAGAAAAATGGGAAAACGGCCTAGCTACTGCCAAGACAATCATTATCTGACAACGATTTTAAATGTGTCTACTTTAAAATAATATTAAGCTAAGTAAGGTTTTTATTTATGCAAAATACTTTAGATAATGGAAAATTTCCTCAGTGTCTTATCTTTGAAAACAGAAAAAGAATGAGCTAACCAAATATAATTCAGCTGAAATAAAGTCTTATTAGAAAAATCATCCTATTTCAGTGGAATATTTTTTTGCTTTTGTTTTCTATTTATTTATTTTTATTAGATATTTTATGTATTTACATTTCAAATGTTATCCCCCTTCCTAGTTTTCCTTCTGAAAATACCATATCCCCTCCCCCTCCCCCTGCTCCCCAACCCACCCACTCCCATTCCTGGCCCCGGTGTTCCCCTATACTGGGGCATAGAACCTTCACAGGACCAAGGGCCTCTCCCCCCATTGATGACAGACTAGGCCATCCTCTGCTACATATATAGCTAGAGCCACAAATCTCACCATTTTTGGAACAATGCATTCCCCTGCCCTCAACACAAAACCCTACCCTCTGGGTACTCACTGTGGTTGTAGCATAAGGCCCTGTGAGGATGGTCACCTTTTTGTGTTCTAACTCAGGATGGTATAACTTTTCTGCTTATGTCTCTTCTAGGAAGATGTCATTCTTTCTTTGGCATTTTGGGCTTTTTCTTCTCTGATGCTAACACCTTTTTCTACATGGTAAGACTTTCTTTTCATCTCTGACTTTATCTTGGTCTCTCTGTATCTGTCTCTCTTTCCATCTCGTCTCTGTCTCTTCTTCTTCTCTCTTCTGCAGACAACTGCTAAGATTTATAGCTTGCCTTCCCTGTAATTTATCTCTTAACTTTAATAAAAGTATCCTCAAACTTCCTTCAGAGGCTGCTGTTAAAGTCTTTCATTTATGAGCCTGAGATAACAAAGAGGAAACCCTACTTTCCCTAGGAACATAAGCTCATACCATCCAAACTGTCATTTTCATATATTTTCAGTAAATATCTCATTGGGGTCTTTGTCCCAGTTCTTATATTTAATTTAGATATGATAAATTTATTATTCCTTCTACAGTCCTTTCATTATGACAGTCACATTTAAAAAATTCTTTTACCCTCACCTAGCATATTGAAAACCTTGGACACATTTTGTCCTCTCGTCTTTAGAAATCAGTGTTTTCCATATTAGCAATGTTGATGATATGTTTTTGAGAAAGCTTGGGTATCATAGTCTTCTTGTGTATGTTGGTTCTGGACTGGATTGAAAATGATCCTATGAGAAACATGTAAGATCAGTCCACTGGAATGGAAGGAAGACACAGAGAAGATGCATTTGGAAATGAAATGAAGCCTAGATCAGGATGCACTTTAAATAGATGTTTATGTAACAAGGTCGCCAGAAAACCAAAGGTATGATAGTCAATGGAACCAGACATAAATGTTGTCTTGAGTTTAAAGGTTAAAGTTGAACATCTCTATAGTCCTTCTAAAATTAAGTTCTTTAGTTCTTCTTGGAAGGTTTTTAACTACCTCTAGTTCTTCAAATTAAAAAGATAAGGGGATTGACTTTTTCAACTTCAAAGTGAACTTTCTGGGTAAGACGGACTATACAACTTTCAATGTGGAGAGTTGTAAGATTTCACAATGATATCATAAAATTTTAGTGGAGTTTGATTCTTTGCTTTATGTCTCATCCATCTGCCACACAGAAATATCTTAGTATACTGATAATAGCTTGCATCTATGTATAGTTTAAAACTTACTATGTGTATAGAGACTGAGGCATATAGTTATTGCAAAATATATTTTTGTTCAGTAAACAACATAATGGCAAGATAACACATACGTTTGTCTTTAAAATCACACATATATAGACTTTCTACATAGAGATTGTTTACTTCAAAATGAATTTTGTTTATTATATTTAAATAATTTTTTTCTTTCCAGTTGGCAAGTAGTCACATGTAAAATTTCCCTTCCTTATTAAATAAGTAAAGGATGTGATTCTGACTTTACTCAAACTCCTGTCAATCACTTTCTCATCCTCTGTGTTCTGCACAGTGTTACAGATGGCAGATGAACAAATATTTGTGGGAAAAGACACATACACACAATTTAGTACTTCCCAATGGGTCCCTAATTACCATCCAATGATGAAAGCAAGTTAAATATATACAATCAAATCAACATTAAATCCACTAGTTGATTTTTCTTAAAATTTTATGTAAATAAATTTTATAGGAATAAAGAGAGGGTTACAAACCTCAAAAAGATGTGAGACAGTTACACTTTGAAAAGATCACAAGTCACTGAACTCACAAAGGAACTGAACGTTATATTTAGAAGTAGACTTAAAACATGACAGTTCGTGACATGGTATTTATTCAGGAACACACTTCACATACGGGACATGACTTTTTGCTCTCTGTGCTTTGCTTCACACCTCCTTTATATAGAACAAACAAAAGTGCTTTTGTACATGACATTGTGACAGGGATTCTCATTTAATTCTCTGGTGTATTTATAGAAAAGGACTTTCTACTTTATAAGTTACAATTTCAATATTAGTACATGCCAAATATAGAACAGGCATCAGCAATATTAGCTTTCAAATAAGTTGTTGTCTTTTTTTTTAAATAAATGTTTGATTAAAACCCCTACCACAGGTGATGGTTTTACTTAAACACTGAAAGTGTTTTTTAAGTATCCTAGTTCATAACAAATATTAAGCAGATAATAATTATTAAACAGAATTTCAGGCTAGGAGATTTAGGATAACCAATAATGGCTGGTTCTGTGTAGAGCCGATCTACTTTGTAGTCCATGGAGGGTCCAAATGTTATAAAATGTTGCTTTTCAGTAGTGGTGCTAGAAAGCAAAAGCCAAAGAGACTGGGTACTTTAAAGGGTCTTCACTCCATCAGCCTAGACGGTCTTGATCACAGCCAGTCATCATAATCTTGACTTTGCCTATTAATTCTAGTCTATTTTCAACAATGATGTGACTTATAATCTGCCTGCCTTTAAATAGAAGGAGTGCAGTTCATTTGCTAGCATGCATTCATTCAGCCGATGTGTGGTGGGTAAGTGACTGAAGAAGTAGCAGCTCCGTTTCCTAGAGATTCTGTCAAAGAGACAAGTATAATGTCTCATGAAGCTTGAATTTCAATGGACATAGAGGAAGAAACAGCTATGAAATATTAAGGTACTGATAAATAGTATAGAGGGAATAAAAAGTTAAAAACAATGATATAAAATAAGAGTGAGCACCAAGAAGGAATTCTTGAACTTTGCATTATGAAATTCTCTATGACCAGGTCATGTGAAACAGAGACTTGGGTGGTAACTGGCAAGAGCTGGGAGGGCTTGGAGGAAGAGTGTTTCAGGTAAAAGAGACAGTAACCAAATCCTGAAGGGTTTTCCTATTTAATCTTGAATGTCATATGTATCCAGTATATAATTATTATCTAATAGTAAGTAACATACTAGGTATAAAGAAAATATAAAAGAACTGGTATTTCTTTTGTTTGTTTGTTTGTTTTTTTGGTTTTCTGAGACAGGGTTTCTCTGTATAGCCCTGGCTGTCCTGGAACTCACTTTGTAGACCAGGCTGGCCCCGAACTCAGAAATCCGCCTGCCTCTGCCTCCCAAGTGCTGGGATTAAAGGTGTGCGCCACCACGCCCGGCTAGGACTGGTATTTCTATCAAGAGCCTAAATCAAAATAGTCAGGCTTATATTTAGATGCTCTGTGAGTAAGGAAGAAAAATGCCAAAAGCTACTAACAATGTTTTCAACTAAAATGCACTCAAATAAGGCGTGTTATTTAACACAATAGTTTCAAAAAGTTACAGTCAATGAAATTAAAAATGCACATGATGTTAAATAAACATTTCTGTGGGTTTTAAAGAACCATTAAGAAGTAGTTATTTTTAATAAAATCTCATGAATTATGACTTTATATTTAATTATGCATACAAAGAAGGACCAAAATGTTGTATAATAAAATGTTGGTGAAGTTAAATAGTCAGGTGAATATTCTAGCAGATGTAAATGTAATTATCATAGAAAGCAAAACTAAAAAGATTATTTAAATTGTTTCTCTCGCAATGATTATTAGGAATTCTTGGAAATGCAGTGGAAAAACATAAGCTGCTTTTTGGTAAAAAATCTCTGAAGACCTAAACTAAGAGACCTCTCTTCTTAAGAGAGCAGGCTGAGCAAGCCAGTAAAGAACATCCCTCCATGGCTTCTGCATCAGCTCCTGCTTCCTGACCTGCTTGAGTTCCAGTCCTGACTTCCTTTGGTGATGAACAGCTACATGGAAGTGTAAGCCAAATAAACCCTTTCCTCCCCAACTTGCTTCTTGGTCATGATGTTTGTGCAGGAATAGAAACCCTGACTAAGACAAATGACTCTCTGTGATTCTTTTAATAAGTTTAGATAAACTAGAAATCACCTATGCATTAGGGCTCTTACTTTTTTACCTCTATTTTCTGTCTTCAATGCATGGAAAGTCAAAAATGATGCTTGCAACCACACAACATGAACCAATCTATGAAATTTAATGTTCCAAATAAGATTCAGCATGCCTGAACAAGAATACACTGAAGAAAAAGTTACTGTAATTATGAAACTTACAGCCATTAAGTCATTTATGTTGTGTATGTTTGCTACCTCTTTTTATAAACTCTTAAATAAGCAATCTTAGAAAATAATTTTCTGGGAAATGACTGAGATAACCAGAGATAAGAAATTAAAATGAATTATTTGGCAGCTACTGGATGGTAACATTGGATTCAGTTCTGCAAATGAAATTGCCTCTGTATTGTAAGCAGCTAGAAAACACTTTCTCAAATGATCAACATCTATTTCTAAAATTGCACTTATGGATAATACGCAGAGTTACAAATGATCACGGACTTTCCTTCCAAGAATCAATCCAAGGAGAAATCTTCAAACAAATAGGCACCTTTTAATAAGTCAAGTTCCTGCTGAGAACTTGGAGGCAATCATAAGAGATAAAGAGTCCAGGCAAAATATACAATAAATAACTCCTACAAAACTGGAAATGTGCAGGGTTCTAAATCTTCAGGAATCCACAGGGTGTTCACAAATATATTTAGAGGGCAGGGTTTTCAGAGCTAACATAAAATCTAACTCATTATCTTCCTGTATTTCCTCTTATAAGAATTCTGAGCAGAGGGGTAGCTAGAATAGCAGAATTAATCTAAACTTCTTTCCCATCAAAAGTTCATTACAAGTGCCCTTGGCTCTGTTCTCATCTCCTTCATCCCTGCACATCTCTCCTGCATGACTTCAAAGAGAACTTTCCACATAGGAGATAGGAAAGGGAGGCTGGGGGGGATGAAAAAGGGGCCACCTCTGTTAAAAGAGAGGCTTAATTAAGTACATATTTGAAGAGTGCCTTTGACATTAGAAAAGGGGGGAGGGCAGTAAGAAAATTCAGTACTATTGACACTGGATGAGAAGCCCTTGGTTCTGGGAGCAAAGCCTTACAGAGATTAAGGGAACAGTTTATATTCTTCTCCTCCAGGCAAGCATTTTTTTCAATGGGTTTCTTTATTGATCTGTCATCCTGAGAGAGTCAGTAAATCTAGCATCTGCATATTGATTCCTAGTTGGTTTGGAATAAGAGGAAAGAGAAAGTAAAAGACACATCTTTCTTAAATCTGAATAAAAGTACAATGTGTGTGCTTATAAATGTAAGCACATTTCTCTGCAAAGGGGTTGTAAAATACATAAAAATTGGTGGCAAAGTGATTAACTGTAGGGCAAGAAGTTTTTATTTTCATTTGTTACTTGGAAATGTAACTGGTGGGTACTAGTCATGAAATGACCAATTTTAATGTAACAGCATGTGAAAATTGGAAGTTTGGACTGAGGCACCATGACTCCACAGATATAAAATCCCAAAGTGAGATGCCAGGCCGAAATACAAATCATCTATAAAAACAACTGGTTGGAAGTCTCTAATGCCCATAATGAAAGGATTCAGGATGAAGGCCATGGAAAGAGGCAATCTATGTGGGGGATTTTTTTTTTTAAGTGAGCTGTGCTGGGCTCTCTGGCTCATCATCCATCCCAAAGGCAAGGCATGAGAATCCTTCTTTTCCCAGATACAAAATGAAGGGCTTCACTGAAAGTATATAAAGAGCTTTGGGGTACAATTTGGGGAACTCGCTAGTCTGCTCTTTGAAAAAAAACTGCCCTGACATTCTTCACAACAACCAACGCTAGGATTCTCTGAGGTGGAGTGGCTGAGAAAGAGAAGGGAGTCTGCTTATAAAATAATGGCATTCCCAATAGGGGAAATGTAGGAAGCACTTTCCTGAGCAAGAGAAGGTAATGAGGGCAGGAGGCAGATTTTGGAGACATTTTACATTCTGGTTGGCCAGAACTCCAGGAGAGGCTAGAGCCTATGAACTGAGTGGACCCTGACAAGATTGCTGAGGTGAAACTAGCATCTGAAGGTAAGTTATTGCATGAACATGCACAGCAGATGTCCCTAGGGAAAGCTAATCTACAAAGAATCACAAAAGTTTAACTATCTCCTAGGACAGTTCTTTCTCACATTGTCTTGTGATAGTACCTGTCAGAATAAGAACTTCTCTGACTACCTTTGGCCTCCACTCTCTTAATTTAGGAACAGTATCAGGAACAAGTTATTTTGGGAAGATAAGCGTGAAATAGAAAGCTACAGTGTTCAACTACCAAATAGCCAATCTCCAGCCTGGCTTTGGATCAGAAGATAAAGTTCCCAGGTTGACTTTTGACTATTGAAGACAGAACATTGTAATTTCTCATCTAAAACACCAAAACAGACAATAGCAAAACAAAACTCTAATTAGACATGGTGACAGTCTCCTAAGTGGTAAGCGAGGGAGTCTATTGCAGAATGGTAGTTCAAGGCCAGCAGAGAGGGATACTATCTCAAACCAGCACACACAACCCTTTAATATTAGTTTTGATCGACAAATCATAATTGCGTGCATTCACGGGGTGATAATTTTTAAGATATGCAAAGCCATACATGGCATGATTCAGTCGAGCTATTTGTCACCTTACTTATGATGAGACATTTGAAATTTGCTCTCAATTATTTCAAAGTATGCGATACAATATGGTTGATGGTAATCATCTTTCTGCTTAGTAAATCTCAATGCCTATACTTCTTGTCTATTTACCTTCTTTCTCAGCAACAGCTTTCTATCATGCATCTATGACATATTTTATGGATTTGTTTCTTTGCTAATGGACACCAGATGACTTATATTTCCCACTGCTCTGAACAAATACTTGAAACAAGAAGGCAAACATTTATTTTTAGTTTCAAAGCCAGCAGCCCATTAATTATAAGACGGAGGATGGTGAGATAGAGAAGCTCATATCACAATGCTCAAGAGACAGAGAAGGGATGAGACAAGAACAAGCCTTTGCAAAGTCCAGTACCAAGGACATTCCTCTAATGACTTACTTCCTCTACCTAAACACTATCAACCAATCTCATCGCCTCCTGATAATGCCATCACATTATTAATCCATCAGAAAAGTAATTTATTTATTAGTTCAGAGGCCTTAGTAATTAGTAATTTATTAGTTCAGAGGCCTTACTCTGCATGGGTAAACCCTCACAGACACTCCCACGGGTGAAATTATGAGCTCACAGACACTCCCACGGGTGAAATTATGAGCTCCTAAGGGTTATCTAGTCCAGTCAACTCAAAATCAAAACTAACTGTCTTAGACAGATATGTTGTTTTCACATTTTGGTTATTGTGAATGATGTTTTATGAACATTCGTGTTCACATATCTCTTTGGCATATTCATTTCACTTCTTCGAATACATGTTCAAAGTGAGACTGATGTACCATATGTTAGCCTTTCCTTTTAGTTCCCTTGTGGAGGAATCTTCGTAGTGTTCGACAGTATGATTTTTGAAATGAGACCATACTCATAACATAAACCGACTAAAGAAGTCTCAGTTATCTAAAAGTGATGAAGAGAATACGAGAGCTTCAAATCTTCTATCTAATATCAGTGTTAAACTATCCCTAATAGAAAGGATTAGGGCTTGTGATATAGCTCACTGATAAGGTACTTGCCTGGCATTCATTCCTTAGTCTCTTATTCTCCACATGTTGAGCAGATTGGGTCTCTGGGTTAATCTTTCATCCTCTGCAAAAAGAAGCTTGTCTGATGAGAGTTGAGGAACTCATGGATCATTAGGTACAGAGAAAGTTGGTTAAGAGTTGGTATAATGCTATGTTCTTTTAGCAGAATAATGGTAATACGCTTTCCTCAAGGCCTCCGACATACCCAGCCATGGGTTCATGATCTCATTAATGGTATCAAACACAAGTTCTGTCTTAAAGAACTGGCCTAGAATAAAATGCAAAGTGGTTCATCACTAGCACAACATTTATGTCACTATTGCACCAGTGGGCACATGTTGTCAAAACACCCAACACTACTGCTGGTAGGTTTCACAGCTTGGTAAGACTGTTGGTTACTAATCATAGCACTTTTCAGAATCATGAAAGCTCTCCAGTAGAAATTAAGATTTCTCCATGCTCAATGACTCTAGAGTCTTTTGTCTTGAGTGATAGAACGTTACCAAACACATTTTGAAAGATAACCAAGAACAGTGGAAATAGCATATAATCTTTAGAGATCTATTGAGCCAGATACTATGTGTTTTAGCTTTTGCTGTATAGCTTATTGTTCCTGTGATAGGCACTATGGGCCCCTTAATTATAGAATTATTCTACTTAAACTTTAAAATAAATATGCATATATAGAAAGCTTCTTTTATATTAGATTCCCATATGGCCTTTTCAAGGTCTTTGGTGTTAATTATTATTCTCCATATTTCTACCCTGCTCTTCATATCCCACCCAACTTAAAACTTCTTGTTCCATTATTACTGATTCTTCATTATACCACCTTTATTCAGTCCTCTTTCCCTTGTTAGACTCTTCATGCCCCATTACTAGCTTTCTGACTTATTTAGGCTCTCCAACTTAAATGCATGGCTGTAAACACTCAAAGTTAGAATTTGTGTATAAGAGACAACTTGTAGCATTTATAGTTCCAAGACTCACTACTCTTACTTAGAAAGATTATTTCTAGCTCGTCTATTTACCTGTGAATTTCACAATTATCTTTTTATTTACAGCTACAGAATAGCTTATTTTTATATGTACCAGATTTTCATTATTTGTTCATCAGTTGATGGATATCTAGGCTGTTTCCATCTTCTGGCTATTGTGAATCTAGCAGCAATTAACATGGATGAGCAAGTATCTTTGTGGTAGTGTATTCCTTTGGGAATGTGCTCTGGAGTATTACCACTTAATTATATGGCAGGCCTATTTCTAGTGTTTGAGGAACCCCCACTTTGATTTGAAGAGTGTACTCACTCTGTACCCCCACCACCAGTGTATGAGCAGTCCCTTTAACCTGCACCCACACCCGAATTTGTTGTCTTTTATCTTAGCCATTAAGACTAAATCTCAAAGCAGTTTTAATTTGCATTTCCTTGATGGTTAAGGTTATTGAAAATTTAAAGAATATTTCTCAGGCACGTGTACCTTTTCTTTTCTGAAATTGTCTATTTAGTTCCATACTCCATTTATGGAGTGAGGGTTCTCCCTACCCCTGCCTTGGTATTTAGCTTTTTGTGTTTTGTATAGAACTCAGATACCAACTTCTGCCAGATGTATCACTGGCAGAGTTATTTCCCCCTGTTCTCTGTGCTGTCTCAGCTAGCATACAATGGTGTCCTTTGTTGTACAGAAGATTTTTAGTTTGATGAGACCTCATTTGTTAAATGTTGGTCTCAATGCCTGTGCCACCAGGTAAAAGCCTTTGCCTATGTCCATAAGCATAAACCTTCCTCCTCCTTCTCCTCCTCCTGCTCCTCCTCCTTCTTCTTCCTTTTTCCATTTTTGTCCTCTGACAGGTTTAGGGTACCAGGTCTTATATAGAGGCCCTGGATCTCTTTGGAGTTGAATTTTCTACAGAGTACGAGATAAAGATCTAATTTCTTTCTCCTACATATAGCCAGTGTGGCCACCATCATTTGTTGAAAATGGTATTGCTCCTCCACTGTGCGGTTCTGTTTTGTTTTGTTTTTACCTCTCTTTCAAAACTCAAATAGGTAAAACATCATGCTCATATCTTCAATTATATTCAGTTATTCAACATGTCTGTTTTGATTCCAGTACCATGCTGTGCTAATTACCATAGCTCTGTAATATAACTTGAAATCAGAGGTAGAGAAACCTCAAAAGATATTTTCAATGTTCAGGATGGCATTGGCTGTCGTGTTTTCTTTGGTATTACTTATTTGTTTGTTTGTTTTGTATGTGTCTGTTTCGATTTAAAATTTAACATTGTTTCAAGATTTCTGAAGAATTGTGTTAGAGTTTTGATAAGAAGTGATCTGAATCTATAGATTCCTTTGGTAAAAATTTCATTTTCTGAATATTAATTATCAGTCCATGAGCACTAGAGATTTTCCTGTCTTCTCACATTTTCCTCTTCAGAACCATAACGTTTTGTTGTTTAATAATTATACTTCCTTAATTAGACTTAGTGTGTTATAAGAGCTTTCAGCAACTACCTGGGTTTTTCCCAGGAGAAGTACGGTATCGCAGGGCAAGGTTTCTTAAGAGTTTATCTTTCTTCTCTTCTTTTAATCAAAGCATCGTTAACTCATGTCTTAAAACTCTCTTATAAGCACAAAAGTATAATCTCTAATTCAATTTGGGAGGAGTGGAGTGAGGGAAAACCAGCAAGAGCATTCCTCCAAAACAAAGTAGAGCTGAGTGTTCTTACAATTGTCTAAATTGAAAGTTTACTGAAATGAACCAAGACACAAAGACCCACAAAACAACTCCCTAAGAAATATAAAATAATGAAAACTTTGTCTTAGAGGGTCAGTGCATTTCATAAACTTTGGTGTGCCAATTGTTTTTTGAATGACTTAAAATAATATTAATAAAAACAAAAGAAAACAAAACAAAAACAAACTAGCAACCATGCTCAACAAAATACACATCTTCCACTGGCTTCATTAAATTAAAAATAAGAGAGATTTAAAAAAAGGCCAAAAAACAGAACACAAAATACCCTTGAAGGCATTCATAATTGCCTGAGTTGTTTGATCCTGTGCACAGTGTATGAAATTCACGTAGCCTTTCTGTAACCCTGTAAGCATATCTCCTGCTCTGCCTGGCAAGGGCCTCATCACTCACAAGCAAAGTACCATCCACCTCATTGATGACAGAGATCAAGTTCTCCAGGTCCAGATTAAGGTGATGAGGCTCTTCCATGCACTCCACCTCCAGCTCTACTAGCTTTTTCCTGTTCCCCTTCTTCTTATGAAACAGTGGATGTCCGTCTCCCATTATGCTATTAGCCATCAATCTATGCTTCTGGAAGGTTAGCTTCAGTCCTTCTTCCTCTTTGAGCTGAACTGTAAACTCTTTCTCATCCATGCTTTGCTGAAGTTTCATAGACTGGGCTGTTGCTAGGGTGACTACAGATGATTCTTCTCCACCATGGAAGCTGCACTGCTACTTCGTGGTGTGGGGACCGGAGAGTTCCCATCTTCTCCTGGGATCAAAGAGGAGCTGTCTAATAAATGGTTACCTGCCCCAATAGATATCCTTGTAAAGTTTTCTACTACCTCTTTATATCACCGTGCTGGACACCAAGCTCCCACCACATGAACCTTTGGAGAACAAACTTTACCTATATTCCAACTGTGGTATTCTCTTCTATTGCACCTTACACTTGAAAGATTATATTTAAGTAAAATGTGCTGTTTGAATTAAATAATCTACATCTAGACCTTTTTATCCAAAAAGAGTGTTTTTCCATATTTTCCCCCTGCCATAGCACAGAAGATATGGTTCACATGAAAGACAAATCCACACAGATAGATGTAATATTGGTGGCATTGGCTATTTGAAATGATAGAGACACAAGAGATCTTTTATTTAAAAAACTACAACATGTAACTTAACTATTAGAATTATGAAATTATATTATTACTAACATGGTTGTGTTAAATTTGGTCTAATTCTGGATATTATTAACAGAACACCAATAAAACTGGCTGCTTAAACAGTTTTAGGTATTATTTTTTTAAGAAAGGAACCTATTGCTGTATTAGCATATTAAGACATTATTTTTAAAAAGTCTCTGGACTTGATTTAATATCCACAGTTCCAATAACAGAATTTGCTATTTCCTTGTCCATATTCTCCTCTCAAAGGCAGTAACACAAATCACACTGGATGTGGGAACTTCACTGAAAGGTGGAAAATAAAAACACATGACATGCTTTTAACCATTGTGGTTCAAACCATAGGCCAACCCCAGGCAGCATGGATCTTGTCATGAACATTCAATATTAGGTAACTGATGACTGTTGCCATTTACAGTCCTTCAGTTTAAAACTCTGATGAAAGAAAAGATTTAACTCACAGGAACGATTATACAATCATTAAGGTAATTTGTTAATAATTCAGGGGATCAGACCTTTTTCAGTTTAAATATCATAACTTTGTACATTTTCTGCTAATGTGATATGAATTTTACAAACTACATGACATGATTTCAGTTACATTTGACCAAAGTATTAATTTTTAATAAATATTAAGAGTGCTACATAGAATTAATTACTATATTTGTATATATAGTAGTACATTGGATCTGAGAATTGCTGTCTTTAAGATTACTTCTCTTTAAATATTCTGTTCTATGCTGAAGTGGAATTTTTATTCATTTCGATAGCAAAGTATTTTTCTTTGTCAAAAATAGAATTTCCTATGTGCAAATTCTAAGCTACAATAAAAGAAGGCTCCATTCTTACATCCCACATAAACTTTTAGATACAAAGTTTCCTTTCTTTTTAAAAATTTTCTTTCTGAGTCTTCATTTGACAGTTATACTTCACTTTGAGTATAGAGTATAGCTTCTAACAGTTTCCTGTCCAAATGCATGGAATATGAAATATAATCCTAAGTGAGGTAACCCAGACCCAAAAGGATATGCATGGTGTGTACTTACTGATAAGTGAATATAAGCCAAAATGTATAGAATACCCATGATGCACCCCACAGACCCTAAAACGAAGGCCCAACTGAGGATTCTTCAATCCCACTTAGTAGGAAGAGCAAAATAATCATGGGAGGCTGAGGAAGTGAGGGGCATGAATGGAAGAGAAGAGGGGAAGGAGGAAAGGGGGGCAGGATCAGGTATCGGGGGAGACAAGAGAGAAGCTCAGAGGGCCAGAAAAATGAATAGAAATATTCAGGGGTGTGTGTGGTGGGGGAAGGGGGACCTCTAAAAAGTCTCAGAGACTTGGCATGGGGGAGGCTCCCAGGAGTCAGTGTGGGCAACCTCAATCGAAATGCCCAAAAGTGTAGATATGAAAACTGAAGAGACCACATCCAGTAGTTAGACAGGGCCCCCAGTGGAGGGATGGGGACATCAACCTACATTCAAAAAATTTAACCCAACATTGTTCCTAAGAGGAATGCAGGGACAAAAATGGAACAGAGACTGAGTGAATGGCAGGCCGGTGACTGGCCCAACTTAGGATCCATCCCATGGGCATGTACCAAATCCTGACACTGTTATTGATGCTATGTTGTGCTTTCAGACAGGAGCCTAGCATGGCTGTCCTCTGAGAGGCTCTACTAGTAGTTGACTAAGACAGATTCAGATACTTAAAGCCAACCATTGGACTGAGATCAGAGAGCCTTATGGAAGAGTTAGAGGAAGGATTGAAGAGCTGAAAAAGATATAACCACATAGGAAGATCAACAGTGTTAACTAACCCATACTCCTCAGAGCTCCCAGAGTCTAAGCCATGAACCAAAGAGCACACATAAGTAGCAGAGGGCTGCCTTGTGTGGCCTCAGTGGGAGAGGTTGCACCTAATCCCAAAGAGACTTGATGCCCCAGGGAGGGGGAATACCCACAGGTGCGTCCTCTTAAAGGTGATAGGGAAAAGCCATGGGGGAAGAACTCTGTGAGAAGAGACAAGGGTGGGGGCAACATTTGGGATGAAAATAAATAAAATAATTAATTAATAAAAAAGTTTCCTTTCTTACTAACTAAATTGTGTTTTTGTTGTTACATTTTGCTTTGTTTTTCTCTTTTAGGACGGCACTTGGACCCAGTTGTTCCTTCTCTTAGTATATAGCACAGTGCTTTGTGGATACTTAGGCAAATTTTGTTTAAAGGAAACATTTTAAGAAGGGAATTCATGAGTCCTTTCTTTCTTTCTTTCTTTCTTTCTTTCTTTCTTTCTTTCTTTCTTTCTTTCTTTCTTTCTTCCTTCCTTCCTTCCTTCCTTCCTTCCTTTCTTTCTTTCTTTCTTTCTTTCTTTCTTTCTTTCTTTCTTTCTTTCTTTTTCTTCAAGTAACCCAATATCCCTACAGATATTTGGTGGCAGGCACAATCCTAGATATAAAAGGTGCTTTGCTATGCTTGTCCCTGAAGAGTTTATACTCTATTTACAGATATATAGAGATTTGTAAGAGTCCTTTATAAAAGGTTTAAAATGAATGGTTATGATACACTGTGGGACAAAGTGCAGCAAAGGGAGCAACGACTGTAGTGGGTGTTAATGTGAAATGTTAGGACATGAATGATAATTTATATGATGTTAACCTTGTAGAACCTTTAAAATGTGACTTTACACAACTATTCATTTCCAACTGATGGTTGGAAAGATGGTCAGCGTCAGAAAGAGAAGAGGGAGGGACGCAGGGAATTTATAGTAGAATTAAATAGTAGTAATTGTAAGGAGATCAAAGATTAATTACTTGATTTCATCAGATGGGAAACCAACAGGAAGACACAGGCTTACTGATGCGCTGATCAACGTCACACCATGTGACTAGTAAGTAGCAAGCACAGGAAATCGTGAGCAACAGCAGCTATGTGTTGTTTCAACCTATGTTCTTAGCATGCTTTGCTAATTTGTGTCTACAGTCACAGAAGATAAAGCTCCAATAACTGCAGGATTTTCTCCAATTCATTAAGTATTGCACTGATGAATTACAAATATGCTCTTTCTTTTATGTTGATCCAAATGATATGGCTATGATAACCTATTAGTATCTAGAAATGTTGTGAATTAAATTTTGTGCCTTAAAAAGGCATCCTTTCTGCTTGGAGATGATATTTAAAAATGTATGTAGGAGTTCCATTCAGCACAGACTGCAACATACACTTAAATCACCCCTTAAAGTAGAAATCTGTGTAATTCTTTTGGGTGTCATGAATTGCTAATGCCAATGCTAAGGGTATGTTCTTTAGTTTGAACTTTGGAAAGCAGGACAGTTTATAAGTTAAGTACTATTCAAGATATCACTCGGATCAGTGCAAATGCTGATGTGTAGTACTTATTTCTTAGCCTTATAGTAACCTCAATATGACATCTTTATAAGGCATTCTGTGCGTGCTTCAGGGTTCTCTAATTTAGTTGTTTTGAATAGTTTATCATTGAATGCCAGACTCTTCAGATAATAGATCTGGAAACAAATGTGTATGGTGACATTGGTAATAAACAAGCTCCACAGACAGAAAAATTTGTGCAAATTCCTCTTGCAAAATGGTGTGGCATTTGCAGATAGACTCTGCATATATCTTTGCGTGTTCTTTACATAATCTTTGGAATACATGTAAGATCTAATATAATGTCAGTGCTGAATAAATAGTCTATAAACAGTATTGATCGAGGTCTGATGGAAAGGAAAGGAGGCTGTATATGTTCAGTATGGATCAGAGCCCTTAGTACATAGGACAAGAAGGATTCTCAAGGTGGTCAATGCTCAAGCTTCAGAGAGCCTCAGGATGCGTGCGATGCTGTGATGCAGAGAGGCCTGCCCACGTGAGCTTCTCTCCTGTGGACTCAGCTTTCTGTTCAGCAGGCAGAAAATTAATTGTTTCTTTTTTTTTAAAAAAAGAAATTCTCCTATTTCCCCAAATGTTTGTTTCATGATTGGTTAAATGAATAGAAAACACGTGGATATGAGTGTTATACTGTATATAAATTAGCTTATATTTACATTTTTGCTTTTTATCCTGGCATCTATGTGATCGATATTTATTCCTCTTTTGCTTCATTATATAATATACTTTTAGGTAGAGAAACTTTAAAACAAGGGTTTCCACTTTAGATGATATCAGTAGTAAACTTCCTTGCATCTTCAAATAGTCTTACTCGTTTCTCATGACTAAGACTGATATTTTTATTTGCTGGTTTAAGAATGGTAGCCATCACATTGTATAAACGGCTAAACTATGGAAGTGGGAGTCTCTGCGTGGCAGGTTGTGATTTTCTCGTTGATCATTAACAGCCCTGTACCTTTCAGAGCTGCTTTTATCCTAATGTGTCCGTTCCTGCCAAGAATACCAGTCCCAGTACAGTCCCTGTGAGTCCCACTGCATTTCCCATGAGCATAATTGTCTGATCAGCTTAACAAGTGCAATCAACTACTTTCAATATGATTGTGATATCGTGTTGATCACAAAAATTCAAAGATAAATTATGTTGATATTTTCAAAGACTTGTCTGTTACAGTACATTTTTAGCACAACAATTGTGCAAGGAAATTTGTGGAAAATAAATAAAGGATCATATAAAGAGGAATATAGCATACTGGATGTGGGGTTGGGAGTTATTTGGATGTGTTGGCTTTGAGCACTGTTGCTCTGCTCATATTGCATCTGTTTAATCTCAGCATCTAAACATAGCCACCGAGTAATTAAGTGGGCGAGGCAAATTACTTGTATATTTTATTAGATATTTATTGTGTAATTTTTAATCTATAAATGTAATAACCATAGTGCACATGTACTTCAAAGATTTATTTTAAAAATTAAGTGCATTGATATACACAACACTGCCTGACATATAAATATGCTATGCAAGTATTTGTTACTATTATTAGTAGCCTTATCAAAGGATAATGTATATATAATTCTAAGAAAAACACATTCTTCATATTATTGGAACTAGTCAAAATATTAATAATCACCCCATCATTTCAAGATAGCTATGCTATATTTTGAGAAAGTAAAAACCAAATTAAATCAGAACAAACAAAATGCTGTACAAAATGGATAAGGACTGATATAGTCCAACTCTTCAACAACTTAAAGAGAGAAACATGTTGTTATGTGTTTAGTGGACAGGTTTACTCGTGTTTTATTGTAACTTAAAGCAAGGCCATGTTACTATATATAATGCAGACTGGCCTCAAACTCATAACCCTCCTGCCTCAGCTTTTTAAATGCTAGGATTTCAGGCCTGTGCCACTCTGTCCAGCCAGGATAGGAATTGAAAAGAGGATGGCTTGGCCTATGAACATTTGTTACACAGCCGAGTGAGATACACAAACGGGGGGGGGGGGGAGAGAGAGAGAGAGAGAGAGAGAGAGAGAGAGAGAGAGAGAGAGAGAGAAACACCAGATGGGGTAGTGCTTCAACGCTATGGCTACACAGGAAAACCAGATTTCAATATTAAACCTTGGTCAGTTGCTACATGTTGGTGAAATAGCCACATTTATTCTCTGAACACCTTGCAGTGAAGGCGATTGTATAGAATAGGATGTGGTAGTGCCAAACCCCAGACTTTGTTTTTTTTACTAAGGTAGCAAGCAACACAAGTCCCTGGTCCTAATTAAGATTCTGTGTATTGGTGTCTGCATCACTAACTTGAAAGCTATATCCGTGGTGACTTGTCTACTCATCTTACAAAGTTAAATGGATTCTGGTGAAGGACAGTGGATCTTTGGAATCTTAATGATTATGTCTGTTCAATTCTAATTTTGCAAGCATTTTTTACAGGAAGTAAAAACCAGTGCAGTGACCGGTAAGAGGCATGCATGGATTAATAACTGGGCTAGCTTCTATTTCTATTATCGGAACATCTCTCAAAGGTGTGGAGATTTCATGGGGCAGGGGCAACAGTCAATGTTCTTATAATGTATGATAAATTACTTGGTTTAGTTAAACAAAACAAAAACAAACAAACTAACAAACAAAAACAAAACCAAATCAAACGGAAAACTTGTCTTAAAACTAGAAAGTTCAAAATGAAAGATTTGGCAGATAGGATGTTTGGTGAGTTCACATTTTCTCATTTAAACACGTGACTTCCTGTGCCTTTGGTCCAAAATCACTAATCCCATTCAGGGTAGCGGCTGTCACACCTCATGTCATCATAAATAGTCCCTGTCCTCATGCCGACCTCCGCAGTTAGGCTTGTCACGCTCTCTCTTACACAGCATGCCCGGTGAGCATCTACATGCTCTTATTTTGGCACTCGTTCCAGGTTTTCTGTCATGAGCTAGAGGCTTTTCTGCCTTTTCCCCAAAAGTTCTTCCAATATCTTGCATTTAAAATAAAAAAAAAAAAATATTATCTGATTCTTCCAAACAAAATCAATATGCAATCAACATGCGGTGACTCACAGTGCATGACAGATCATAGGAAAGCTAGGCACGAGGACTTGATTGTTGGTCAAATCCTCCACGCCCTGGCAACAAGGGGCTGAGTAGCTCAGGGCAGTCATTACAGAATGCAAACCCTTGACTTGGACCTCAAACAGTGGGTGCTCAAACCTTTTATGCTCAGAGCACAGCAAGGGAGGACACTTGAACAGAAAACGGATGGGGAAACACGGGAATGAGAACATGGGGTGCAATCAAAACTGGTTCAGTGATGGAGAGTAAACACTAGGAAATAGTGCAAAAGAACATGAAGCTGCAACGGCTTGAGTTAAGGAATAAGGAATAGGATATAAGGAATAGGAATAGGATATAAGGAATAGGAATAGGCTTGAGTTAAGGAATAGGAATAGGAATAAGGAATAGGAATAGGCTTGAGTTAAGGAATAAGGAATAAGGAATAGGATAAGGAATCCGAATGTAATCTTGGTAGTCTGGTTTGTGTTTGAAACAAAGGAAATGTTTCCCCAGATCGAGTCATCTGCAAGAAGATGCAGGGGATGACTGGAAGTTGTCTCGTTTCTTCCTTTGCATCCTTGCCAATCTAATGCCTCGGGAATTGATAGGTTGAATGCTGTTAACCCCAAGGAAAGAGTTGCGTCAAGCATATTATTTTTTTTAATAAACATTTTCATTCATGTTTGTTTACGGTCTATGTGTGTATTTGTGAACGCACACACGCCCGCACACGTGCGCGTGTATGTGTACGTGCATGTGCATGCGTGTGCCCGTGTGTATGTGTACATGCATGTGTATGCGTGTGACGGTGTGTGTGTTTAAGAATAATTACATGCCGCTGTGAGTGTGTGGTGCGCAGAGAACAATTTCAGTTTTCGGTCCTCGCTTTCCACTTTGTTGGAGGTAGGGTCACTTGTTGGTCACCTCTCTGTGCCACACTAAGTGGCCCGTCAGATTCCGGAGATTTCTCTAGCTCCTTTTCTTCTCACCACAGGTATGCCAGGATGGCAATTCGTGTTGCCGCTGACTCTGGGGACTCTCAATCTGGTTCTCACGCCTGCACAGAAAACATTTTATCCACGGAGCCATCTCTGCAGCCCACTTTGCTCGTTTTCCAACCCTGACTTTAAAAATACCAAATAGTAGAAGAAAAGTACACTGTTTTTAAAAAAAACCTGCCTATATAAAAACGGACAGTGTTCCACCATTGAGCTCTTTTTTAGCCCATCCATCAGGAATAGTTCTATCAACTCTTTGAACCCCTTTGAAAACCTGCTGTCATTCCTACTTTCTGGATGAGTGGCCCTGTGGCAAATAAAAGCCACAAACTGCAGGTCTGTGTCTGTTTCTCCCTCGCGGTATCTGGCCTGTTGCAGACCAGGCTGGAGTGGAGGGAGAGAAGTTTAGCTTAGTCAGGTATGTGGGTGCAGGCAGGATCTTGGTCTGTGGTGAGTGCGTGGGCAAAGAATACACCTGCAAACAGCTTTGGAGAGTTGCTTCGGTTTATTGGGAGGAGGGGGACAAAGGCTCTTTAAACCTGGGGGTGGGGGTGGTGGAGTAGGGGCTACTGGGATGAGTGTAGACAGGGCCAGAGTGCTAGAGTTCTTTCACTTGCATGAGGAAGAATTCCAGCTGCTCCTGGACATGACCTTATAAAAGGAGAGGAAGTTTTAACCGGCTCCCAGCTACTTGACCTCCTCTGAGGAGGCAAAGGTGGGGAGCATGGGCCTATGTAGTCAGGAAGTGTAAGACCAGACCAGAAAACAGAGGCGATGGTAGCCAGGAAGTGCAAGATCCAGGCAGGCTAGGGAAAATGGGAAGTGGGGGGCTGTAGGGTGTGGAGGAGGAATTCCACTCTTGATGATCTCAGGAGGATATATTTCCAGGGTTTGATCATACCCTGACACTACTATTGCTCTAAACCTGCCTCTCCTGGTCCTATGGGTCCCTGGCCCCACAATTAACTTTGACAAAGGTCACATAAGCAGTACAGCAGTCACCAGCTCAGCTGGTGTGGGTCCCGGGTCTCTACTCTAGGTGGACTATTGTGGAATGATGGTTTTTCACTCAGGAGAAGCTAACAAGTTTTGGTCCTAATGGCTGGAAATAGATTACAGTTGCTGTCTACTTTATATATTTTAATTGGTGAAGATAATTAGCCTTTGTCTGAATGAGTAATCTTTGCCCTATTAGCATGTTTTGTTAACTACAAGTATAATAAATCATAGCAGTGAGTGTGAAGTTGCTATTTCTGTGTCCTAAAAAATCAAATCATAGCATTTAATTATTTTTAAGTTCATGACAGTATTTTGAAAGTGTAATTAGTTACTGTTTTTTTTTTTACTCTTATTTTAATGCTATACATTTAGTCAATTACTTAAGTGTTGTCTTTGTTGGGTTATATTAAAGGCTTAGCTTCAAGTGCAGCTTCATGATCCAGTTTGTTAGTTTTCTGTTCTCTATACATTCATGCTGATGAGATGTCATTATGTATTTTCCTTCCTATGTCCAAATTCTTAAGCCTCATATATACAAATCCTATTTTCAGTTCTATCATTTAAGGTATGTAGAGCTAGATCCAATCACCCTAGAGATTAATGTTAGATAATTTCACTCTGTTTTGAAAACCATAAACTGTGCCTAAATTCCATTGGTCCTATGCCAGAGACACAAATGACCAAGTAGTAAGTAGAAGAATTGTACAGTTTACAGATCAATTGACAATCTAATTTTGTATAAACCAAACCTTGTTCCTGGATTGTGAGCTTAGTGCATAAAATAATAGCTGACATTGGCTTGCTTCCGTATGTTGTCAGACACAAGGTTCTGCTACTGTAGAAACTTGGACAGTTTCATTTGTTGCTAATCATAATGGCCAGCAACTGAGTCTAGCTCTTTAAATAATCTGTTTTCTTTCTGAATGAAAACACACACGGAAGGATAATTTTTAATTCTTTTCTGAAGGTAACAAAACTTCAACTTCTTGTGGATCATCATTAGAGAGCTGGACGTTCACGCTGTCCCTGTTCCTATACATGTTAGTGCATTCACCACATGAGATATATTCTCTCATGAGATATATTAATAACTATTATAAGTAAAAACTAAAAAAATTACTTGAATTTTGCTATGAGAAAATTCTTGCCATACTGATGATTTTTGGTAACAGCCAACAAAACTCTTGTGATAATTAATTACAGTGTTTCAGGCAGTGTTTCTATCTGAGCATATTAGGTATGCTAAATTAAAAAAATACAATGTGATTTTGCCATCTATCATTTATTTCTGTTTTAAATCTTTACTTGTGATTTTACATTGGAAAGGAATTGCTATATATTGCAAAAACTAGAGGTCAACTTTAAAGTTCAAGAGTCTTTTCAGGATGGAGAAATGAATATAAACTTTAAGGGAAATGTCAATTTTATTCTGTGCAATCACACTAAAAATGAAATAAAAATAGCACATTTTGAAAATTGAAAAGGAAAATAGAAAATTATATTCATTTCTTTAGTATATTGACTTTTCTAACTCTGAAAAGTTTATTACATGTTAAATATTTTTCTTTTCTTTTCTCATGAAAGCAATATCATTGCATTCAAACATGCGATGGTCAATTTAGTTTTTAGAACCAGATGTTTCATTTCCAGGTCTTCTCTTTATACACAGGCAAGAAGCCATCTTCAGTGGAACAAAATGGCATTTGTTGTTGTAAAGACAAGTTGGTCTGAGAGAGCACAAAATATGCTTTAGACAGACGAGCCTTATGTAAAAACCTTTAAATGGATGAAAAGAGACTCAATTAGGCACCGAGTTAATGGGAAAAAAAAACACCCTGATTTCATGGGCATTTTGTTGTTTTGTGGCATAATTATTTAAAACACAACATATGTATTTTGGCTTTTGGAAGAGCAGAGAATTGAGCGTTTCTTGGCAGAACTGAACAGAGAGCAACGAACTTGGCAAAGGGCTGTATGAGGACAGCTCGCACCTAGAGGTCTTCCAGCTTATGTTCACTGTCTTTCCTCGGCATGATTTTGTAGTTTTGTTTTTTGTTTTTTTAAGAACTTTTCAGCACCTTCTTAAATGAAGCCTTCCATTAGGCAGAGGCTATGGTGTTTCCTCTGTTTGAATAGTTGCAGATTTACGGTGTGTACAGAAAGCGGCGGAGAAAGCAGATGAGGATGACGGGAGAGCAGAAGAGAATTAGAGGCTGTGTGGCACTGTCAGAATACAGTCCAGGCCCCCAGGTCTCCATTCAGGCCCTTAGGAGCCAGCGCGGGGAGTTCATTTAAGTCTGTGGAAGTTGAAACTCAGCTCCTTTAAAAAAAATGCTAGAAATGCTGGTTCTATGGCATCACTGTGGGAAGGCTTAAGGTAGTGCATGACACCGGTGGAAATAGTGGTAGGAGATGGTCCTTAGCTATCGGTGCTTAGCTAAAAATAAATGAGTCAAAGCTTAGAGGTAAAACTGTTGGGTCATGACTGCTAAGCACAGAGTCATTTTGTTTAGGTGTGTGATCCATAGTAGATTGATTATGCTTCTGTAAAATTATAGGCAGCAATAATTATGAGAGAGAGAGACAGAGAGACAGGCAGAAACAGAAAGAAGCATAAAGTTTGAAGGGGATCGGGTGTGAGGAGTGGCCGGAATTGGAGGTATATGTGGTGTGTGTGGATATGATTGAAAAATACTGCAATGCATGAAATTCTCAATGAACAAATAAAGATAAAATATAACATAATAATGAAAACAATTTTAAAGCTCCTTAGGTAGGCAAGATGGCTTAGTGAATAGAAATCCTTGCTTCTAAGCCTAACAATGGGAGTTCAATCCCCATGACCCACATTATGGAAGGAGAGAACTCTTACAAATTGTTCTCTGATATCCACATGCATATTTGGGTTTGTGAGCACACCATACACACACACACACACACACACACACACACACACACACACACACACACACACACACTCAGAGTCACATACACACCCAAATTAAAGACAATTGCATCATAGCTGCTAGAGTGTTCAAGTCATGACCTGTGGGTCACATGTCCTCCAGGATAGCCATAAATGCTCCCAAGGAAAACAGACTTTGGAGATTACAGTTATGAATTTTCTTTCCCTCTGGGTGCCTGTACTTTGCATATGGCAGTGTCATGTAACAATGCAAGAAGGTTGCACAGGTCTATCAGAAGCACAGGCCTCTCTCTCTCTCTCTCTCTCTCTCTCTCTCTCTCTCTCTCTCTCTCTCTGTGTGTGTGTGTGTGTGTGTGTGTGTGTGTGTGTGTGTTATGGAATCAAAGGTACATTCTAAATTATTTTGTGTAAGAGAGAAATATCGTTGAATTATTTCTACAGTGTTGAAAATCATTTATACGAAATGGTCCCTAAAGTGAATCTGGATCATTGAACAGGGGTGACATTTAGAAATCAAGTTCACTCTGGGATCTCAATTCACCGTCTTCTCAATTTGGTTCAAACCAGATGGCATGGTTACTTAAAACCCTCGTCAAGTCCACTTGCTATTGCAGAGTCCAGAGCAGAGTGCCAAGGATTCCTGAGTGGAACAAGTGTGTGCTACAAAGCAGGGTAGAGAGTGGGGCAGGTTGAATGGAAAGCTGGTGTCTGGTGTTGAGTCTAAGGACCAACTGGAAGATGTTAGCCATCTTTTGAGTTCTGTACAGATGACAGTGTAATTATTTACCTGTGGCAGAAATTCAGCCTTCCAGTGATGCCATCAAGGAGAGCTATGTCGTATGTCGTTCTCTGTACATATTCTCTATACCTTGTGAAAACTGGCATGATGCTTTGATGCTCCTTAAAAACTACAACCCCTCCCCCCCCAAAAAAAAACCAAACAAAACCAAAAACAGACTTCCTGATGAAAGCAGCTGTGTAAAAGCAGAAGGCATTTTCGTCTCTGGAATGATGTAAGGTATTATAGCTGCTGACACGGCAGCGAAGGACAGCAACCTTTTGAAAGCTACATAATTTATTTAGGGTGTTATAACCAGTATTTAAAGTAATTGAAATAGATTAAAATGGTAGAAAATGCTGTGGGATAATTGGTGCATTAGAAACTTAATTGGATGAAACTAGACTTGAAGAGGGTGAGGTGACCTGCCAAGTAGCAATAGTTAAGACAGACAGGCATTTTAACAGGTGTTTAGGTATGGCTCCATAATTCTTGCACTTAAGAGGCCAAGGCAAGAGGCTATTGAGTTTAAATTCAGCTTTGGCAACATAGTGAGACTCTGTACCAGAGAGTAAATAAGCAGATAAACAAACACAAAGGAAAGGTGAACTAGGGAAGACACATGCAAGGGAATTGCAATAGCAGTTTTATACTTGAGGTTGTAGAATTGTTTGAAAAGAAGATGTGAATCCACTCAGTCTATTAGGCAAAACACCAGGTCTGGCAGCCAGGTTTTCTTGAAGGGAATGAAGAATGAGCTGACATGTTTTCCCTCCCTCTATTTAAAAACACTTGCAAATAATTGAGACAGAGATATTATACCAACGTAGGATGACACCAAACCGTGATGGATGTTCTCTAAACTCAGCAGCTAGTGTTTTAGGAAGTTGAATATTTCTACACTGACATTTGCCCACTTCCGGATTTTTGTTCTTGTTGTTGAACAAATATTTATAAAATTCTTACCCATCTCCATTTTTGGAGAAGATGCTTCAGTTATAAGGAAAATGTCAAACGTGGTTCCTTGTCTCTTGGAATCTACTTTTTCTTGGGGTACAGGGGGTTAATTAACAAGTTTAAAGAGCCACGTTTCAGACTATCACAAGAGCTGTGTAAGAAAACATCAGGAGGCTTGTGAAGAGTGACAGGAGGTCGAACATAGGGAGTGGTGACTCCAGGAACTGATGTTTAGTTGAGTTTACTGAACTTAAGGACAAACTTTGAATCTTTGGTATTTTATAACCTCTTTCTTATGTATCATAGTTCACATAAAATTGAGAACTGGATCTGAGTTCCTTCTGTGCAAGAGATTTTTATCCATGCTTTTTTTTTATCTTTCATTTTTATTATTTTCTTTCCAGTTTTTACAGACACACACTGAGCCGCAAGGATAAGCTGCCTGGCGAAATATGTCTACTCGATTAAATAATTTAGAAACAGACCTGGACTTGGTTTATATGCATCTACATTTAAAAATAAATCTCAAAATAAAAGAAAGAAAACAAAAGGGCACTCTGCAAACTAGCCTTCTAAAACTAACATCAAAATAATCAAATAACTCGCTAAATAGATTTATATTCAAAGAAAAAACTACCAATTAACCTTCCCCTGTCCCCCATAGGAAAGACAGCCAGAGAGAACAGTGAGAAATTTCTATGGAGAGAGGAGGAGATCCATTTGGAGGGTTGTCCTTGCTGAAGGCAACACTCCCTGGCAAGAAAATCCAGCGACTCTCCACTTAGGTTTACGACCTCTTAAGGGCTAAAGGAGCTTTGTTAGCAGAGAGAAACACAAACAACTAGGGGAAAAACAAGAGGGTTGGCTAAAGGAGCCACACCACATTGAGACAGTTTTCTGTCGGTGGGTTTATGGTTTGGGCCCTGGATATAACTGGAGAGGTTGTTTTCTTTTGAGCTCAGGGCTGGGGAGATGTAACAGGCAAACTGCATCTGAGCTGCAGAACCCCCATTTGCTGATAAGGAAAAGATGCACTGTTTGTGTTAGAAGCAAACGTCTTCCTGGAATTCACACGCTATGTACTGTGCTGACCGCCTCTCCTTTGTAAGTTACGGTGTCCTTATGTCACCTGAAGAAACAGCACGTTTAAAGAAACTCTGCACGTGAGAATCAAAAATAGAAGGCAAAAAGCTGGTGTTCTCTTCTGCTCACACCCACAACACCGTATGTCTCTCTAGTTTCTGGAATGAATGTTTAAAGCTGGTTCCTTATGAATGTTTGTCTTCAGATTATAAACCCCTTTAAGGATACTCTTTATCTTTGCAATATTACTTAGTGTCCAACCATGCCTGAGAGACTTAGAAAACATTGGGTCTAAGGAAAAATGGGGGATGGTTTGTTAATGTTACTTAAAATTCACATATCCTCTCCTCTTGGGCTGGCTCTCTCTGTCTCTCTCTGTCTCTCTCTCCTCAAATAAAATTATCATCTTGCCTGCTAGTGATTTTCCCTGGGTCTGGTGACAATATTTCACCTATTAGTAGCTTTTTAGCAAGATTGGTTGTTCCCTCCAGAGGAAAACATTCCTTTTGCAGGTCTTTAAGACAGCATATAACTGCTTCTCCCCAAAATCTCTCTCTCTCTCTCTCTCTCTCTCTCTGTCTCTCTCTCTCTCTGTGCTTCTCTCTCTGCCTCTCTCTCTCTCTCACACACACACACACACAGACAGACACATACTTCTTCAAATGCATGTACAAGCCCTTTACAAGTTCAGTCTGTATAATGTTATTTGTGTTTATACAATATCAGGCTGTCCTTGATGATCAGATGATGTGGCATCTCAATATAGTTTTATTTGTAGTTTCCTATTGGCTAAGAATATTGAACTTTTTTTCAAATATGTATTGCTTATTTGTACTTCCTTCTTTGAGACTTATATTCAGTTTATTATCCTAGTTATTAGTCAAATGATTTGATACTTTCATGTATCTTGAAGTATTTTGACTCTGTTTTCCTCTAAAAGTTTTTACCTGTGTACTTGGAAAATTATTGTTATTTTCTCAATTTCCAATTGAAATTCAGAACTATGCATTAGACCATCTACTATTCTTTTAAATTTGTCTCTTTATTAAGTGGTATTGGGGAAACAGGAGGAATAAAGATTTCTATCTCTCACATTGTAAAGCAACCAACTGGAAATGGATTGAAGATATGAGCATTAGACCTGACACTTTGAAATTATTAAAGGGAAGCAGAGAGAGGGAAAACCCTTGAAGGAGGCAGAGGTGTGTGCATCTCTGAGTTTGAGGCTAGTCTGCTGTACAGAGTGAGTTACGGAGTAATCAGGGCTATACAGAGAAACCCCGTTTCCAAAATGAAAACAACAAAATAGAAGTTTCTGTTCAGAACTGAAAATTTAGAAAGTAAAGAGCTAACCCACAAAATAGCACAAATCGTTGCCATATACCTGACTGACAGAGGATTTAAAGAGTAAACAACAAAAGTTCTAGGCAACAAATGAGCAATAGGAACCAACATGTATCTCTCTCTCTCTCTCTCTCTCTCTCTCTCTCTCTCTGTGTGTGTGTGTGTGTGTGTGTGTGTGTGTGTGTGTGTGTGTGTGTGCTATATATAGGGTGAGCATGCCCATAAATTCTTGGAGGCCTGAAGAGTACATCAAATGGTATCTTTTCTACCAGTGTCCACCTAATTCAGCCTGGAGCTCACTTTTTTGGCTAACATGGCCTCGACTAAACCCTGGCAATGCTCTTGTCCCTTCCCCATCTCTAGCTATAGGATTGTAAATCCATAAATATACCCAGCTTTTTTATGGGTGTTGAAGCTAGATTCTCACGCTTACACAGTAACGGTTTATCCACTGGACCATCTCCTCAGTCCTAATGCTGACTTTGAAATGTTCTGTACAAATGGCGAATAAGCAAAAGAAAGAAAGCAAAGAAACCCCGTTACACATGCAAACATACAGCTACTGTGTGACACTGCTATTTTGCTCCTGGAAGTGCACTTAAAGGTATGAAGCCTGCATACAACCAAGATATTTACACACCCGTGTTTATTGCAGCACTCTTCATAAGTCAAGTTGGAGCCAGCCTAGAGGGGGGTCATCAAAAAGAACAGAGAAAGAAAAGGTAGTTTGTACTCACAGTGGAAGTTTATTCAACCATAAAAGCAATTAGGTTAGTTGCAGGACAGTAGATTCTTACACGCGTTCTCACGACCGGCCAGGAAGAACACAACAAACCAGAATCTTCTGCGGCAAAACTTTATTGCTTACATCTTCAGGAGTAAGAATGCAAGCCCCAAGCCCAAAGCGAAAAGCGAAACCCCGTCCCTCTTAAGGAGAGTTATCCTTCGCCTAGGACGTATCACTCCCTGATTGGCTGCAGCCCATGGCCGAGTTGTAGTCACGGGGAAGGCAGAGCACATGGGGTGGAGAACTACCTTTGGCACATGCGCAGATTATTTGTTTACCACTTAGAACACAGCTGTCAGCGCCATCTTGTAACGGCGAATGTGGGGGCGGCTTCCCACAGTTCCCCCTTTTCTATTAATAAAAGCAATAGGCCACCCATATTAATGAGAGTGGAGATAGAGGTCAAATCCCCAGTGTGCAGGTAAAGGAGCTGTACACATAACCTCCTCCCAGGCTCATCACCTAGAGGGGTCCTGGTCTGGTCCCGTGTTGTTTTTCCTGGAGGAAGGACACTTGAACACTCAACCTTCTTGAAAGATGACATGTCTCCCTAGAATAGGCTCATATATGCCGCAGAGCCCTTCTACTGCAGTGCTTAGCCGTGCAACTCTCTCGGGCTGCTGAAGCACACTCACTCTGTCCCGTGCAATGAGACTAGCCTCGTGGTGTGCAAGAGCTGAGTGGCCAGCGACCTATTGCTTAAGCATAGATAACCATAAATCAGGGGAAGCACCATGTTCTAGAGCTGCAAGCGCCTGGGCAATAACCACCTTGTCTCTCCTAGTTTGGGCCTTAAGCTTACAGACCAACCAGAGAAGCAACACTAATCCACAGCAAAGTGTATCTCCAAATAATATCAATCCCACCCATTCTTTAAAGAAGGAAAATGCTGAGGAGATCCAATTGGGTAATCCTTTGGTCAGGGACAGGTCCAAGCGCGTGGAGTTGACCTGAAGTCTCAATTCCCGAAGGATCTGTTCAAATTCAGCCGTCCAATTCTGTAACATATACTGAGAAAGACTTTTTGACAAATTAGCTGCCCTAGTAAATTTCTCATACTGAATGGAAGTAACACACAATCCCGGAAACTTTTGTTCACATCCCAGCTGAGCTATTTGCCATAATACATCTAGTTGTACCTGGACAAGATCTATGAGTTGATTAACCAGCATGAGACCACCCTGTATCTTGACATTAGCTGAGGCCTGTTTATCTATGACTGTAGTCACTGAGGCTGACAAAGTGTTAATGGTGTCAGTCGTCTGGACCTGTCCAGACAGAGCCAAGGCTGTCTGAATCAAGGCCAAACCCAGTTCCTAGTTAGTGATAAAAAAGCAGGGGAATACTTGAGCATTATACATCACCGGCATTGGGAGTGGAAATGTCGACATTATCCCCCAACGCTGCTCTCTCTTTATTATTGACGCCCTGGACATCACCAAGACGAGGGACATCAGTATTCCCTTGGTCAGTCTGGATTTTTCGGGTGAGTCTTTCTGGTATCCAAAATGGGTTGTCTTCATTCTGTGGGAAAACACAAATAGCTCCCCTGGATCTTATCAAAATAGGATCCGGGCCATACCATTTATTATCAAGGACATTTTTCCATTTAACCATCTCATTGGGCCTATCTGGCTCTGAACAATGACGTTCAGCCGCAGTATGGCCATGAGCATCAATATTTAAAAAATTGAGTGTAAAGAGTGCCATAGACACAGACACTCTTGGTACTCGGGGTAGAGTCTCGACTCCCCTCTTCTGCTTTATTAGATAGGCTTTGAGGGTGCGATGCGCACGCTCAACAATACCCTGTCCTTGAGGGTTGTATGGAAGTCCAGTCAGGTGGGTCACGTCCATCTGACGGCAGAACTGCTGGAATTTTTGAGATGTATAAGCTGGTCCATTATCAGTCTTAAGGAGTTTGGGTTTCCCCCAAGCACTCCATGCCTCAAGGCAATGTTGAATCACATGTGAGGCTTTTTCACCTGTTAAAGGTGTGGCAAACATTACACCAGAGCAGGTGTCAATAGAAACATGTAAATATTGATTTCTCCCAAAGGAGGAAATATGTGTGACATCCATTTGCCAGACCTGTAATGGCCTGGCATGAGTAGATAAAATTTGACAACAATCTAAAGGCATTATTAAGTAATCAGAATCACTTTCAGTAGAACCAATCCCTCTGGCAGCTCAAGGAATACCAGAGGAAGGAAAACAGCCATGTAGGCTTGGCAAAATTATTAGTTGAGCTATTCTGTCCCTTTGTGATATAGAAAAGACAACTTGAGGACAAGAACAGAGAACCTGAAGTTCCCCTTTATAATCCTGATCTACAACTCCAGGGTGGACAATAAGACCTTGTAGGCTGCAAGAGCCTGCCTCTGTCTCTCTGGCCACAAAATCTGAGAAGGACTCCTGAGGTCCCTGGACGATCTTTGTTAGTTGTCCAGTGGCTTCACCTGCTCAGGAGAGCGCCTTCCAGGCCCTAATAGCCTTTTCATCTGATTCAGAACTACTAAGAACTGGCTCCTTGAGCTCATCTAGTGATGAGTATAGGCTCCTTCTCCTAGAAGCCTCCGCTGATTGATCTTTTTTCTTTTCTTTTTCCTTCTCCTTCCTTCCAATCTCTCCCCAGGTATTCTTACCTGACCTAAACTTTTCCTCGGGTTCAAGACCCTTGGAAAAGCCTGTATACTTATTTTGTGTACCATATTTCCTCTTTGCTCCTACTCTCTCTCCCCGCTTTACTTCTGATAGATTGCCCTGAATTTCATCCAGAATTTTCAGCCCTGCCTTAACCACTTGATAACATGTGAAAAGGAACAAAAGGGCTCCTAACACTAGAAAAAGTTCAAGGCCAAACATACCTTGTAAAGCTATTTCCCACTTTACTTCTGATAGACTGTCTTGAATTTCGTTAGAAAGTTCAAGACCAGACTTACCTTGTAAAGCTATTTCCCACTTTACTTCTGATAGACTGTCTTGAATTTCGTTAGAAAGTTCAAGGCCAGACTTACCTTGTAAAGCTATACTTACGGGTACCCTGTTCCCCAGCTGAAGAGTTCTGAATTCACGCAGTTGAATCCTTCTCAACAGTCTGTTTTACGGGAACACTTCATTACCGTGACCCGCAGTTCTGGTTCCGGAATGAGGAATCTTCCTTGTGCCGGTGATGGTTAACTCCCGTCCCGAGTTTTCTTGTCCTGGGTTTTCGGCACCAACTCTTACACGCGTTCTCACGACCGGCCAGGAAGAACACAACAAACCAGAATCTTCTGCGGCAAAACTTTATTGCTTACATCTTCAGGAGTAAGAATGCAAGCCCCAAGCCCAAAGCGAAAAGCGAAACCCCGTCCCTCTTAAGGAGAGTTATCCTTCGCCTAGGACGTATCACTCCCTGATTGGCTGCAGCCCATGGCCGAGTTGTAGTCACGGGGAAGGCAGAGCACATGGGGTGGAGAACTACCTTTGGCACATGCGCAGATTATTTGTTTACCACTTAGAACACAGCTGTCAGCGCCATCTTGTAACGGTGAATGTGGGGGCGGCTTCCCACAGTAGATCAATTGATGACAAGCATGTTGTGAGAAATAAGTCAGTGTAACATGTTTGTCTTATATCTGCAAGTTAGACTCAACTAATATAGATCAGAGGGGGAACAAGTATGGAAGGGGAAATTTGTAAGAGGAAGGGGGTAAGGCAGAGAAATCGAGATGTGATTACAGTAGAACCCCTTTCTACAGTTAGTATAGCAATAAAAAAAAGTAAAAGAAATCACAGAAGAATCACTAATTTGCAGGCACTTTCTTCAGATATGCTCATGTAGTTTGTCTGGTATGAGGGTCAGGGTGGACATGTTCTTATTTTAAAATCTTTTTTTCATTATTCATACAGATGCAGACGCTTGCAGCCAACCACTGGCCTGAGCACAGGGACCCCAACAGAGGAATTAGGGGAAGAACTGAAGAAGCTGAAGGGGTTTGTAACCTCATAGGAAGAACAACAGTATTAGCCGACAAGAACCCCCAGAGCTCCGAAGGACTAAATCACCAACCAAAGAGTACACATGGAGGGACCCATGGCTCCAGTTGCATATGTAGCAGAGGATTATCTTATCTGGCATCAGTGAGAGGGGAGGCCCTTGGTTCTGTGAAGGCTTGGTGCCCCAGGATAGGGGAATAATAGAGAGGTGAGTGGGAGTGGGTGGGTGGTGGAACACCCTCATAAAAGCAAGAGGCAGGGGAGGAGATGGGGGGTTTGTGGAGAAGAAACCAGGAAGAAGGCTAATGTTTGAAATGTAAATAAATAAAATAACTAATAAAAAATAAAAAAAGAACAACTGATACTCAGTGCTGTGGGTCAGTACATGGAATATAATATTGTAATGTTTTTAAAATGTGTTTTAGAGCTAACAGCATTTATGTTACCTGAAAACATGTCAGAAAAGCAAAATCATAATCTCTGGGAGGAGTCAATGATATATATTTCATCAAAAAATATTCACTGCATTCAGAAACATTGCAATTCTTAGCATCAAGACTAAGGGTGTTGGCTTCCAGCTTAGAACTATCTAAGTTTTACCTGGCTCTTGACACTTCCGTCACCTAAATGGAACAGGTCAGTTTCCCCGATCCAGAGCTTCCTCAGTTGTTTAAGAGAACACAAAGCCAGGATGTTATTTACTGTTCTGATACATTGTGGGGAGTTTTGTGTAAATCACAGAGCCCATGTGGAGTGTTCAGTGCACAGTGAATAATACCAAGAGGTACACATTTCAGAATGAATAGTGAGAAGGAAGCTGGGTCTACAAATGCGCCCAGTTTTAAAGACCAGGCAACAACAATTAGATGAGTAAGAGGCGGTATCTGAGAATTGTCTGAGCATATTATGCTCTGGGAGGTTTAGCAGCTCATATTGGCAAAGGAGAAAAATGGCTCCTTTATTGAATACTTTAAAAATTGCCTCCAGAAATACAACCGGAAATAATTCAGTCTATTGCCAGACATGCAGTAGTTATGTAGAAAATACTAATATTTTCTATTTTTCAACTCCATTAGAGGAAGACAGGCTGGCTGTCTTTCAGCTTCACTGGTTTAACTAATCTTTGGTCCTATAAACTACTGATGGAAAAGGAAAAGCTCTGAACTTTGGGCTTAACTATGTTTCCTTTTTTTGTAAGTCAAAAGTTCTTCCCTCTGATGGAGATATAAGCTAAAAGCAAATTAACGCAGCCATGAAGAAAAAGAACAGTGCGCAGAGAATGGTATGATCCCTGTTTACCTGTGTATATCCTGAAAAAATTGCTGAAGAATATTATCTACTTTAAAGTACACTGCCTAATTTTATATTTCTATATAAATAACAAAATTGTATACCAATAGAGGATTTTTGGCATATTAGAATGTGTGCTAGGTAATGCCTGATGCATTATCTGTGATATTATCATATATCTGTGGGAGAGAATTGAACACAGACTGAGTTCATTGGTTCACATAAATCCTATATAATGTTTATGCATATGCACACACACACACACACACACACACACACACACACACACATGCACACATGCACACACATTTAGGGATGGCTAGAAAGCAAGGGAAATTGTCAGTTAAGATTGAATATTGGGTGAAATTCGCCAGGAAATATTCTGTGTTGGTTAGTTTCATATCAACTGACAGAAACTAGAGTAATCTGAAAGGAGACAACATTAATTAAAAATACCTCCATTAAGATCAGAGTGTAAGGCATTTTCTTAATTAGTGATTGATGGGGAAGGCCCAGCTCATTGCGGATGGGAGCATCCCTGTGCTGGTGGCCCTGTTTGACTTCTTGTCATGACTTTCTTTGATGATGAATAGTCATGTGTACATGTAAGCCTTTCATATTTTTGGTCATGTTTTATCACAGAAAATTTAACACTAACTGGGACACATGGATACAGGATATATTTCACACATATGCTCATACATGTGCATGGTATTGTGTAGTATCCACGAAAAAAAATGTCAAAAGTTTGCACATTGGCCTCAAACTTGTCTGCTTCAATATTTCTCATGTACTTAGTATGAAATAATGTACTCTACTGAATTTTTCTAAATAAGACTTTAATTGTGCCTGGTTTAATTTTATTACTTTTTTTTCTTTTTGAAATAAAGTCTCATATGATCCAGGTTGGGCTCAAATCACTGTGTTTGAGAGGGTGGCCTTGAACTTTCGGTCTTCGTGCCTCTACCTTCACAGTGCTGGAATTGCAGATCTGTCCCAGCACATGAAGTTTATGTGGTGTTAAAGGAGGGCTTTTTCCTAGGCACTCTACCCACTAGGTTACATCCTGAGTCTCAAGATACAGAGTTTTAAGTTGAATGTGAATTTGCCTCTGATGCTGAAACAATAACATTCAGTACACTACAAGTTATTCTGTGCTACAGCGATTTTTGTACTTGCATTTCTCACATCAATTCATTGAGATAACTTTTTAGTGAACAAATATTGCAGATAGCAATAAGTTAGCTACTTTCAGTCTTAAATGGAGAAACCTTATTTTCCAGTTAACAGAACTGCATATAGAGACCCATGACTGCACAAGGTGCTGAGAATAAGTGACAGCCTTAAAGAAGATATTTAAATCATCCCCACTAAGGCCCAGAGAACATTATAGAAGAGATAGTAAAGGAATGTGAGACCAGGAAGAAAGAAAGGGAGAGAGGGAGAATGAGAGAGAGAGAGAGAAAGAGAGAGAGAGAAAGAGAGAGAGAGAAAGAGAGAGAGAGAGAAAGAGAGAGAGAGAGAGAGAGAGAGAGAGAGAGAGAGAGAGAGAGAGAGAGAGAGAGAGAGGGGAAAGGAAGGAAGGAAGGAGGAAGGAAGAGAGGAAGAAAGGAAGAAAAAGAAGGTTGAAAAAGGGCTATTCTGGACAAAACACAGTCAGTGCAATCATTAACTCACAGAATTTGTAGACACCTGCATTACAGAGGCCCATAAGAAGTCAAATATGGACAGAGGAGAAGATCAGGGGCCACTATCTATCAATGGTGATCTGTTTGTAGGGAAATGTGGAGTCATTATCTTCAGCTGTATACCCATTGATGACAGTGCTAATTACCTCCTAGGAGATAATTCAGTTGAGAAGGTTAATCACCTAGCCAAGAGACTACCCCTCCAGGAAAGTAGATATATTTTAAGCCGTGCTAAAGAGATAGGAGAAATATTTATTTCTTTAATGAGATACTATATGTTTCCTTCCCACAATTCCTGAAACTGCTGTAGACCCTCTAAGCCACCATGTGGTTCACCTTGCCCAGTCTGAGTCCTGACTCAGAAAGACATGACTTTTCCTTCTTTCTCTTCTCTCTCTTTATTTGGATGCTGACCAGAATTAAACAATTTTTTTTGACTTCTTTATTCTTCTCTATAGCTCCTCTGCCTGCCATGAGGTGGATGTCCAAGACTGACATTCCCAACTGGACTATCTCTTAACGGAGGAGATGATGGCACATTTCTTGGTATCCTCTTTTCTACTACTTTTTTTTTTTTTTTTTTTTTTTTTTTTTTGCGGGGATGGGGGGAGATTGTTTTTAGGCAGCACTGAATTCTACAGCTTACCTGCCCTGGGAGTCTTCTTTTAAATTCTAAAAATAGACCATGAGCTTCTATTTGAGTAGGTTCTAAAATTATTTTATTAATAAGACTAAGACTTCAAGAACCCAAGACTAGATATCCTAGGTGTTATATGGTGATTCTCTCTGTTCTCCCAAAAACTTCTGGTAAAAACCCACTGGAATACAATGGGTCTTTCTTTCTTTCTTTCTTTCTTTCTTTCTTTCTTTCTTTCTTTCTTTCTTTCTTTCTTTCTTTTTCTCTCTTTCTCTCTTTCTTTCTCTCTCTCTCTTCCTTCCTTCCTTCCTTCCTTCCACTCTCTCTCTCTTTCTCTTTCTCCCTCCCTCCCTCTTCCTTCCTTCCTTCCTTCCTTCCTTCCTTCCTTCCTTTCTTTCTTTCTTTCTTTCTTTCTTTCTTTCTTTCTTTCTTTCTTTCTTTCTTTCTTTCTTATTTGTTGTTGTTGTTGTTGTTGTTGTTTTGTTTTGTTTTGTTCAAGACAGGGTTTCTCTGTGTAGCCCTGGCTGTCCTGGAACTCACTCTGTAGACCAGGCAGGCCTTGAACTCAGAAATTCGCCTGCCTCTGCCTCCCAAGTGCTGGGATTAGAGGCGTGTGCCACCATGCCCGGCTAACAATGGGTATTTCTGATCTAGTGGTCACATCAGTTTTGATTAAACAGAATGGGTCACAAAAACAAACTAAAAGTCTTGAATCTGGGAATGGAAACAAGGGGATAATTTTGGTTGGCATGGGAGAAATAAAATGAGGAGGAGTAATGAAAATACATTATATAGAGATGTATAAAACTGCCAAGGAACGCAGCTTACAAAATTGGTAAATGGGCAAATGACATGAACAGGTTTATGCATTTAGATGATACAAAGAGATAGAATCTTGCTTTATGAATTTAAGTGTTAGCAATGGGCTACTGTGAAACTTCAATATGAATTCTAAATCAGGCCTGTAAGTAAAGCAATTATCCTTTTTGCTAAGTACCTATGCATATCTTCTATTTATCCCCTATCCTCTCCTCCCTCCCCCTGCTCACCAACCCACCCACTCCTGCTTCCTGGCCCTGGCATTCCCCTACACTGGGGCATAGAACCTTCACAAGACCAAGGGCCTCTCCTTTCATTGATGACAGACTAGGCCATCCTCTGCTACATATGCAGCTGGAGCCACAAGTCCCACCATGAGTTTTCTTTGATTGGTGGTTTAGTCCCAGAGACCTCTGGGGGTACTGGTTAGTTTCTATTGTTCCTCCTATGGGGCTGCAAACCCCTTCAGCTCCTTGGGTCCTTTCTCTAGCTCCTTCATTGGGGACCCTGTGCTCCGTCCAATGGATGACTATGAGCATCCACTTCTGTATTTGCCAGGCACTGGCAGAGCCTCTCAGGAGACAGCTGTAGCAGGCTCCTGTCAGCAAAATCTTGTGATATGCATCTCTTCTGAAGAACATTGGTCACTAGTTTTCTCCTTTAAATTTGTTTTTGGTTGGTTGGTTGGGTTTTGTGTTTGTGTTTGTGTTTTTGTTTTTGTTTTTTGAGACAGGGTTTCTCAGTATAGCACTGGCTGTCCTGGAACTCACTCTGTAGGCCAGGCTGGCCTTGAACTCAGAAATCTGCCTGCCTCTGCCTCCCAAGTGCTGGGATTAAAGGCGTGCACCACCATGCCCAGCTAAATTTGTTCTTAAAAAGAGCTTTATAGTTTGATTTTATTCTGATTAACCTTAGTTTTCAACAGATAATTGGAGATTTATAATCATATTTACTCTGGTAATCAATAAAAAAATTAGATTACCATTAGTAATAACCTCTGAAATTCGTGAAGTTTTTCATCTGATCTCCTTTAGCAGCCACACTGACTTCAGATGCTTTCTGCTCTCTTCCACTTGGCATTACTGAAAAAAAAAAAAAAAACACTCAAAATTCCTTTTCCTAATTACACAAGTCTGTTTTCGACAATTTGTTTATAACATAGACCAAGAGCCTTGAATGTTTGTGAAATTGCCAAGGTAGAAATAATTTAAAAGTACTTTTAAAAAAGACTTTGAGAATAACCAGAAGTGGTTACAGAATATTGGATTAAATAAGTGTGGAATTAGAGTTCCAATTTTCAGTAAATCCCTTGAAGTGAAGTAGCTCAGCCACTTGATGGCTATGCCATTCTGGGATATTCTATAGGCATGGTCACATCTAGTTATTGGGAGGCTGTCTGGGTATCTCAGATCATGTAACGGAAATTTGCTTGCCTTTTACTTGAATTTTGCTACAAATAACACACGATCTTTACCGAGAATCAGCAGCTTTAGTGTTTTATGAAGTTAATGAAGTTCCCATGTTCTTGTGCTATTGAACCATCTACTAGCTGCTACCTAATACTAGACTTGTTTTTTTATTTTAATATATCTTCACCCCTATCCAGGCTTTAAGTTTTTTTTTTTCAGTTTTCTGTGCACTTGCTTTTAAGATCTTAACTGACATAACAAATTCTCTGGGATGCTGCAATAGCCTTTCAAAAGTAGACAAAGGCTCTGTCTGCTACATGCTTCTATAAAATTCATTGAAAGTAACCGAATTGCCTGGTTTGGTTCACTTATATTTCAGGTAAGAAGACTGAAAAGGAAGCATAAAAGTCATTATATCTTCTGTGGGTTTGAAGACCCACTGAGTGCTTGGCCCTATTAGGTCTGTGATGCATATTATGTTTATTTATTAATTCATTTTCTGGTAGTGCAATAAAATAACCATAAAATATATGGTTAAAGTTGCTGACATATATTTTATCACATTGCCAAAGCTACATAGGAAAATAAAATTTTAAGTGGGTTGGTTGCTAGTAGAGGCTCAAAGAACCTCTCAGACAGCTTGGTGACTGCCAGCAGTTTTTGCTGGTACATTTATCAGTCACACCAGGCTGTTCCCACCTTCTTCTGCTGTGCTTTCCTGTCCTTGTGTCTTGTTTACCACTCTAGTTGGTGGCATTAAACTAGGAGATGAAGTCCCAGAGTGAGGCAGACTGAAGTCTCCTGCAATAGCTAACTTCATTCAGAGCATCAGAAAAGTTATCTACCCTGAGGGTTAAGGAAGATCACCAAAGTAAAACTTTCAAGATCAAGCTGTATGCAATCATAAGGACAAGCTGCATGCAAAACCTGTAAGCACATGTATAGAGACATGTGAATAACTACAGCCAATCACTCTTACCCTCTATCTCTGGAGGGAGAACGGTAAACACATTCCATGGACAACCCATGTCAGAGAGGATCAGAGATTACAAGACGGTTTTGTTTACTTGGAGTTTCCTCACAGGCTCTCAGATAGATGCTCACGCAGCTTCACGCATGGACTGTGTTCCTGCAGTGTCTTTCTTCTCTTCTAAGATGCCAGTTATGCTACATAATGGCCCAGCTTATGGACTTGTTTTACCTGACAAAATTAGCAAAGATCCTGTTTACAAATAAACATTTGCAGGTACCAGGAGTTATTACCTTACTCTGACTATTTGTGTGTGTGTTTTATGTGTATTCTTTTTCCTCTTTCATACAGTATATATATATATATATTTTTTTTCTTCTGTATCATAGCAAGAGGCAGGGAGATGATGATGATGATATATACATATACATATACATATATATTTACATATATTTATATATGTATGATGACAGTTTGATATGAGTGATAGGACAGGGTCTTGCTGTGTAGCCCATACTGTCTGTGAACTTGATATCTTATTTGCCCCAGATTTTCTGCTTAAATTTCTCAAGTTCTGGGATTATAATCATGCATCAATATGCCTTGCTTCAAAATGTCTTTTAGGTGGCATAATTCAACCTGAAGCAGCAATTGTCTGATGTATTTTTGTTATGTAGTTGTATGGGTTGCTATAAAATGCCTTCTTTATCATGGACAGACTGGTTATGAACTGGCTAACTAGGTCATTATCTATCCACTTAATAGAATAAAAGTCACAGAGTGAAAGGTATTTGGACTATTTTATTGTCAATATACAGACTTGATAATTCCTTAGCAAATTTTATTTCTTGATTTTAGTCTCTGACTCAGTCATCGAATGTTTGCTCTAGCTAGTTATATAGGAACAACTTCCTTTCAAGAAAGGATCAATTCATCTGTAGAACGTTCTGGAAGAATTAAGCTAAAAAGACACCTTGAATTCAAAGTTGTTGATTCTTATGTAAAAACTCTTGTAATCTGGGTCAAAGGAGAGGCAGAGGGCTCCACAGAGAAAAGTTATTTCTTGACATTTAGCAATTAGTTGATTAACATGTAAATGTTATTCAAAGTTATATAAAATATGCATCTATTATTTCTCGTTCATCAGATTGAGTTATTTTTAATTTTAATAAGATGCTACAATAATTAAGTGATCTAAAATATATAATTTAGTACTCAACTAGTTGATCAGCAGCAAATATTCCCTTGCTTATGAGGTTCTAGGTACAAGATCAGATATGAGGGCTAGTGTACAGAAAAGAGTGGAAGCTCATGTGTGTTGCCATATACTACAGAGAAAGGACTGTAGAACTCTAGGAAGGTGAGATCAAAGCCACAATGTATCAGTAGGGAATGGGAGAGGGGTTGCATGGTTCTTTATATGCATATGTAACAGATACCTGCAGGAGTGCTATATATGCCGTGAGGTTAGTGTGCTCTGGTATCTAGTTGAGTATGAATGTGGAGTCTAATCTTGTGTGAATGACAATTAGTCTTTGGACTTGTTGCATTGATGTCACTGACATTGGTAGATACTTTATAACCTTGGAGAGAGATGCTTCCTTGATTCTCTAAATTAATAGAACTTCAGTTTAGTTTTGAAGTTTAAAAACTTCTCTCCAGATTTTTTTTTCATTTTTTATTATTATTATTCTGCTGAGCCAGTAGGGGGAGGTCACACATTGCTTTTTGGTGGGCTTCAGAAATTTTCATGCTTTCTTCAGTAAATTTATCTTCTTGTTTTAAATTTAATTTAAGATAAAGTACTTCTGCTTATGATTTTCATAAACATGCTGGTATTGTTTTTGTAAAAAACAAATTTTCTTAAAATTTAGGTTTCTTATTTTCCTAGTTGAAAACATTATTGGAATTCTCCAATATTCCTGGTAAAACATAATCATATTGTTGATGTTATCCATGATACTTTCAGTTGGATGAGTCCATTTGTGATATTGGAGACTCAATGACTGAGTTTAAATGTCCCTATGAAAAGTTATGGAAGCTATCAGTCACTTTTTGGTTAAATACGCAAACAAACAAACAAAAGCAGGCTATTTTGCTCTATGTAGTTATTCACACTTCTAATCCTGGCACTTGAAAGTGCAAAATAGGAGAATTAGTGTGAGTTTTGGGTCAGCACAAGTGTTTGGGGACAATGTGGCCTACATTGCAAGAGCTTTGTGTCAAGAACTGAACAAAAGAGCAAGTTAGTCTGATATTTGCTATTGTAATCTTTATGTCTTCTTTCTTTCCTCAGTATAAATCTTCTAAAGAAAGGGAACTTTGAAAATTTCAAGATAAAAACAAAAATAGCTCATGGAAAACAGAAAGCACAATATGGGGTCTTGGTGACTATTGTTTCTGGAATGTAAGAGCTGATGGCATGACATTATACATATGTGCAGGAAAAGAACAGCAGTGCTCTGGTGGCTAATAACAGGGAGATCTAAATCCATATATTGTGCAGCCTTGCCTAACACAGAAGGAAGGATAACGCCATTCTTCTTTGTATTATAGTTTCTCTGCCCAGGTAGTCATGTTCACTGTTCCCTGGTTGATTGTCAATCCCTCACGTTTGAAAGTCTGAGATTTGCACATATCATTATAGTATTGTGTCACTACAGCTGGTTGCAGTGTACCCAACTGATAATTTTGCAGCTACACATAAAAGGTCACAACAAATTAAATATTGGAAATAGAAATCTCTTACTTTGCAGCTTGTGTCCTGTCTAGCCATGAGTAAGCTTTTTAAAGAAACGACAGTTGGAATGACGTCTTATAATATGCATGTGTCTATTTAAATATGATTTTATTTTTTAAAGTAACTGGTCAAATAGCACTAGTGTTTGAAGTAAAAATTAAACCATCATGATTATTTTGTTGACAGTCACATATAAAAAGGTTTAGATCACAGAGAAATATAATAAAAAGAAAAAATAGGAAATAAAACAAAGTATAAAAAGACAATTATTGATAAGATACAAATCAAGAAGTAGAATAGAATCCATTTAAAGAGAACTTATAAAAATTAAGCTACATTGTATATCTTATAACAATTAGCTACTGTATACATCCACATATATACAATTTTATTAAAGCAGAGAGAAAAAGAGAATATACAATGGAGGAGAAAGCAATGACTGTGAATGATACCTCTAACTCCATATCTATATCTATTATCATTCGACTTCTTTGGATAATATCACAACAGCTGGCTCTTGGAAGAAGATTCTGAAGTGCTATCAGATAACATCACATGGCTAATCAAATAAGCACCTTCATTTCACAAAGAAGATATCAAGGTATGAGACTTTCTTCTATAAGGATTAAACTATAACTCTATTTTTAAAAAAGAATATTTTCCCTAAAATTTTATGTTTAGGAGCTATGATTTATGTCTTGCACAAACACAGCGGTTATGCAGCAGGTCCAGTGTAAACCTGATCTAGATAATACTTTAACACAAAAATGGAGGGGGAAAATGAAATAGTATTTAGATATTGGCAAATATCATATTGACTCATCAGTAATATTAAGAACCAAGCAAGTCATAAAATATATTCACAAAATTGGAGAAGATCAGTGAGAAAGTATAAACTTGGGGAGAATAAACTTCAATCTGTCATATTTATTTACACCTTTCTGTAGAAGTAACAACTAAAATAAAAAACAAATCCAAAACCAAACTGAACTAAACCAAACCAAATCAAAAACACTACACACACACACACTCACACACTTTCAATTTAAAGGGTTATTTTAAAGGTTTAGCTTTTTCTAAATAATAAGCTCTACTTCCAACCCCTTGATTTGTTTATCATGGCTCAAAGAAGAGTGTGGATCCAAAACTTTCAAGTACCTGTATTTCATATGTATATATATATGATATTATATGTAATGCTATATAATATATATATTTTATAAATAATATATATGTATGTGTTTCTTTGAATCCTTGTTTATTCCTTCAGTTTAGAATTATGAAGTACAATATGATCTAAAAGTGTTATGGTGCCAGGGATCTGAAAGGTGTCTCAGTGATTAAGAACACTGGTTTCTCTTTCAAGGGGACCCATGATCAATTCCCAGCTTGGTGGCTTACAGCTGTATGTGAATCTAATTCCAAGGGATATGACACCTTTTGACTTCTATGGGCACCAGGCACACATGTGATGCATAGACATATGTTCACATATGCACATAGACACACTAAACTTTTAAAAATTCTTTTAGAGGCTGTGGTACCAGCTTTCGTTATTAATAGAGATGTACTTAACATGGTTCATGCTATTTGGTGCCTCTGTTTCATGTTCAGCCTTTGGATACTACTGAAGTCCATATATCCTACCAATATTTCTTAGTAGTACTTTAATTTACATTGTACATTCAGAATAGAAAATGAGTTAGTATTATTTATCAGACAGCATCCATTACAAGGCAACCTTCATAAAAATATGAAGATTTTTAACATTGAAGGCAACTGTGTGGTTATGGAACATTCAATGACTGGTTAATACCTTCTCACTATAAATTGCTCTAATGAACAAACTGTATATTTTCAGATAGATTGCATGAGATAGATGCTGATCTCTCCATTTAATAAATTGAAAAGTAAAGACAAGAGGAACAGTAATGTCCCAAATCACAAAGGGAATGTTAGCTGTGAAATTTTAGATTCATCTGTGTTCCCAAGAGATGCTCTACCTTACTGCCTCTCAATATGTCCACATTCTTCCCCATTGGGACTTTTTATATATGTGTTTTTCTTCTTCTTCAAGAGCTACTGCAATGATGTGCCTTTGCCCAGCTTCACGTAACTACCTCCTTTGTCCTCATTGTTTCCTGTTTCTCATCAGATTTTGCCTGGTCACAAATTAGAATGGTTTGGAATGGGATTTGGGGCTTTCACTGTGAACCAGGATGTGAATTGTAAGATATTCAATTCACCTTCCCAAGAAATCCCCATGTGTATTGCTAAAGGGTAGATATTCTGGAAGAGTTTCCACGATGCTGTATCTCTAGCCCAGTAATCAAATGATCAGATCTGTTTCTTTCATCATCACAGCATGACCTGATGAGCTGCAATCTTTCTCTCTCTTTCCATGCTTAGGCTGTGATTAATTTGATTGGTTTCCAAACCTGTTGTGGTTTTCCTCGTTGCCCTGCCTGAATATTGGCACAATACAATTGCAGTAAGTTTCTCGTTCTGTATTCTCTTAAATACTTCAACTCCGGGCCACTTGATCCAGACATGTAAATTGTGTGACATCAAATGCCAGTGAGCAGTGTAAGCCAAGAGCCCTAGCATAGTTATTTACTTTTTTAAGACTGTTACTAGTCCTAAATTGTCACGAAGCATACTCAAATAGTGATATTATTAATCTTGACACAAAAGGAAGGTAAAGTTACGTGGTTTTAGGGAAATATAAAATTTATGCATTTAAGTCTACCATATGTTATGTCATCTTTATTGCATATCAATGCAGATCTTCAATCAGAGTGATTTTCTGTGATTACATTTCGAGATTAAGCTATTGCAGTAATTAAAGGGAACCATGTTCATTAAAAACCATTTATTTAGTGTATAATATTATAAGGCTGTTAACATGGAAAATCAAATGAGGAAACAGATAAGATAGTCACAAACCCTAGTGGTAATGAAAATATAATTTAACAGGAGGATCATGCCTAACTTATTTCTGGAACACATGAACACAGTGAATCTGGAGGCAGAGATGGAAATGATGTATCTATAGTCAAAGAAGTAATAAAGATGGCCAGCAAATCACAGAACCTTTGAGAGAAGTCTAGAATAGATTGTCTCTCAGAGTTCTTAAAAGGAATTGCCCCTGCCACAGCCTTCAAAACTCTGAAATATAAGATTCTGTGGTTTCAGACAGCAGTCCATGGTGCTTTCTGTCAAAATGCCACAATACCGTATGATTCATTAATATTCACATTTGGAGGAATTGAATACAAACTCATATTCAGGCACTAGCACTGTGAAATAAAGTGTCACAATTTAACAGCTTCAAATAATGTCCGCTTATTATTTCACAGTCCTGCAGATCAAGTGACCAGGTACAGGTTAGGCAATCCTTTTGCTCAATTTCCTAGAAGGCTGAAAACAAAGGCTTGACTAGGAGACAAATCAGCTTAGAAACTTATTCAGGTCACTGACAAAATTTGTTTCCTTCAAATTATACAATAGAGGTTCACTCATCACCTTTCTTTTCTTTCTTTCTTTCTTTCTTTTTTTTTTTTAAACTCTATTTGACTGGGGTCTTTTTTCAGCTTTGTGATTAGTAGGTACTGTTTCTTAACCTAATGGGAGCACAACATGGCTATTAGTTCAGGAAAATATCTAAGACAGTTTTATTAATAATGTAAATTAAGAATACTAGCAACACACCATTACCTATTAGTTGTGGACACTCACAGGTTTCACCTACACTGAAACAGAAGTGAGCACACACTAACATAAGTCAAGGCAGTCCATGGGGGCAGGGTTGACAATAGTATTTAAAAGCCATAATTTTAGTAACAAATGTGTATATATTGGCATGCATACATGTGTCTGTGTACATGTGTGGACACACACACACACCAGTTATTTAGGTAAACAAATCTTAATATTGTCTTGTCTCCAAGATGTTAAAATCAAGTTCTGAAGACAGACCATGAAATTCTGTTTTCTTGGCAAAGGTTAACCCCTACAAAATGATCTCAGATAGCATGGGGGTGGGAAGTCTATTCCCCGTCAAAGAAGCTCCTTGGTTTTTCAGTTTTTTCAAGTTATGCTTGATCCTTCATTGTATCAGGAAGGATATGTTGAAACAATCATGGGGAAGTCCTGAAACCAACTTAAAATGTCTCTGAATGCCCAAGAAAGAAGAATAAGGTTGTTTCAAATTATAAGACTGAAAAGAAGGAAGAACACAACTAACTAGATGCTTAGTGATAGCTCTTTAATGTTTTTTTTAAATGCGAGCTGCACGTAAACAGTTAAAGATGATGCAGACAATAATGTTCATGAATTTGGGGGATTTGAAATACAAATAGACAACAATTTCAAAGCACTATATCTATTTCTATTTATCCTGAAAATATTTAGATGTGTTGGTACAGTAAAAATTGAATTCATGTTAATATTACATTGCATTTCAGCTATTAGTATGGATTCTGGGTGCATTAGGTAAAAAATTATAAAGTTTAGCACAAACATATATGTAATTTCATTCTGATAAGTGACAGACGGTGTCCTTCCATGTTTGTACCTGTAAACTTTCAAGGCTTTTCCTGGATTTACACTTTGATTAGATGAAATAGACATTGTGCAGAGTCAAAATTAAAATGTACATACCAATAAGAGGGTCAGTCTGCAAGGGTTGCTTTCTAAATTTTATGTCCCCAGACAGCCATCAGGCAGCCAGCAGAAAAAATGCATTTTGAAGCCATGGAGTCTTCAGTTTTTATCTCTGACATTATGTTGAGAGTCGACAGATGGAAACCCAGCAGCAGACAGGCAAAGTGGATGCCAAATGAGGCACATATATATAGCAGAGTGGTGCCCGACCCAGGTGGTCATCGTCTCCTCTCCAGAACCTTTAACATGGCTCACTCCACACTTGACTACGCTGTCGTGATATTGACATGTTCTTCATTCATTGGCGAATGTCAGTGGGCTCTTGGCTCTCTGCATAGGGAACTTTGGTGTGCTCTCTGCTCTGTACATATGTCCAAGCTGGCAGCCAGTTGGCATGGCTGCTGATGTGTCTCTATCTGTCAGATATCCTCATCACCTTTGGGATAGAAATAGACGATCTGGGTATGTCAGCAAGAATGTTATCATTGGCTGGGGAAAGATATCTAGGGAAATTAAAATTTAGCGATATTTTTAAAAGTCACTTCAAAACTTATCACCTAAACTTGGGATCCATTTATCTTTGGGAACATAGTAAAAAAAAATCAAATTAAATGTGGAAGGATTTGTGTGTGTGTGTATGTGTGTGTGTGTGATCATTTTAGGCAAGATTTTCATAGTAGGCAAAGACTGAAGCAAACTTTGAACAAATGTGCCCCAGAGACCAAAGTGATGGATCAGGAGCAGAGCCGACCAAACAGAGCACTATGTAGCACATTCAAGCAAAAATGATTACTTAGTAATTGACTAAGATCACAATTATAGATGCATTAAACAGAATCTTACAGGTGTCTTTAAAATGCACCATGACCAGGTTTTAGACAGTCTATGGATGTTATGTACATATATGTCTGCATCTCATTGGTGTTCTACTCATCACCCACCTAACAGACACACAAGTCATTTGTGCTTCAAATATATTAGATAACCTTGAAATAATTAGTTGAACTGGCTCCGTTTGAGACGAGCTTCTCCATCTTTTCTCTTCGGTGATGGTCCATGTGATTGTCAGATTCATTAATCCACCTATTCACACCAACAATCATTTACTGAACTCATTGCCTCTTGTCCAACACTTTAAGCCATCTCTCTGATTATGCTCCCTAATTAATTTCACAAAATCAAAATCTACTCACTCAAGACAGGAACTTCAGTCTCATCCTTGACTTTTTCCTCACTTGCTTCTCACAAGCAATCCTCTCTTCTTCTTCCTCGGTCCATTTCCTACACATCACAGATGAGTCATCTTGTATAAAAAAAAAACAGCCGCAGTGTTTGGCTCCTTCGCACTTAAACAGCCAGGCATAGGCTGAAGTAACAGTGACGTTAGAGAATACGCCACAGTATCTTGGGATAGTTTGTGCCATTCACGGAAGGATAAATACTAGAATTTTCAATAACCCGAGGGACACTTGCTATGGAACAGCAGCAGCAACTAGTTCAAGTTGAGGGATATGTTTTTCATATTGCACTGGGTGGTGGTAATGGGCAAGCACTTCTTTATTCAGATATGAGTTGTTGGGATACAACCCTACATTACCAGAGAGGCCAAGAATACACCACAAAAACCTAGATCATAGAATCAACTGATGAGGAGTCACTGGGGCTTGCAATCCGGGGGCCTCTAGGGATCCAGCCTGGGACATCTGTGTATATGCTATGGCTGAGTAGCTTGGTGTTCTTGTGATAATCCTAACAGTGGGAGTGGGGTCTATCCCTGACTCTTTTGCCTACTTGTAGGACCCTTTTCCTCTTATTGGACTGCCTGTCCAGCCTTGGTGTGATGATTCTGTACCTTGTTCTAGAGTGTTTGGTTAATGTTCCTGGGAGGCTTGTTCTTTTGTAAGGAAAGACAGCGGGAAGAGTTGGGGGGATAGGCGAGATGTGGGAGAGAGACTGGGAGGTGGGGAGGGGGGAAACTGGTTGGAGTGTAATATATAAGAGACAAATAAAAAGAAAAAGATTAGGAAGAATAGAAAAAAAATCTTATGCTTTGCCAAAGTGGCATTTCCAGGATGGGAAATCAGAAGAGTACATTACAGAGGGTTCCTGAGCAGCCAGAATTCAGGATTATATGGTTTTTGTCCAATTTGAATAAGAAGGGTTTGTCCGAGTTACTGTTTGACTGGGTGAATAATAAAACCTCTCCCACAACGAATAGTAAAGCATGTGGTTTAACATCGTTAGGATGGGTGATTTCATTATTAGTTATTCTTTGTACAGCAGATACAATTTTAGGTCCATCCCAGGCAATCAAATATTTGGGGTCACTATGGGGCTCTAGAGTCCTCCTGTGTCTGATGTGCTCCTCATCAGTCAGTGTCCTGGTCCTACACTTTTGTGGCACAGAACCTTTAGCAGTTTTTAAACTCTCATGAGATTCTGCACGTTTTATGCAAGCTCCACTCTTTGTTCAATATCAACACAATCTTTCCCTGATTATCCTTTCATTATACTTGTTCTTGCTTTTTTTTTAAAGAAACTAAATATTTTATTAATTCTTTGGGAGTTAATAAAACTGTGATGCAAATTAATTGTGTGTGAATTCTGTGAGAAGTAATAAAATAGTTGTTGTAAACCATTTTTAAATCATGCTTATTCTCTAATTCCCCTAGCTAGCATGCCTTAGATCCATCCTAACCTTCTTTCCACCGGTCCACTTTATGTGTCCCTCCCGTTGTATGAATAACCCATCATATCCAAATTGTGTTGTCCGTAAACTCATTGGTATTATAGATTTCAAAGGTTAATTCTATTTATGTTTTGCTTTTAAATTTGTAAGCCTTAGTCTAGTATTTAGCATATGTAAATAAAAAAACAACAGCAAATGTTTGATTAATGAATGGATCACTAAGTCTTGACTGACTCAATGACCTTGTGAGCAATAACTAGTTTCAGCTCAGTAATTTCTTTCCTGATGTCTCCCTGCTGAATGGGATTCTGGTTCTCACATTCTTGGAGGCCTGAAGAGTGGGTAAACCATTTACAACAAGGCCAAGCAAACATACATCCAATTGCCTTATAGGGGACAGAAGGAAAAAGAACCCACATTTACTATTAGTGCATCAAGAATTATAGGAACAAAACACCCATGGAAGGAGTTACAGAGACAAAGTTTGGAGATGTGACGAAAGGATGGACCATCTAGAGACTGCCATATCCGGGAATCCATCCCATAATCAGCCTCCAAATGCTGACACCATTGCATACACTAGCAAGATTTTGCTGAAAGGACCCTGATATAGCTGTCTCTTGTGAGACTATGCCGGGGCCTAGCAAACACATAAGTGGATGCTCACAGTCAGCTATTGGATGGATCACAGGGCCCCCAATGGAGGAGCTAGAGAAAGTACCCAAGGAGCTAAAGGGATCTGCAACCCTATAGGTGGAACAACATTATGAACTAACCAGTACCCCAGAGCTCTTGACTCTAGCTGCATATGTATCAGAAGATGGCCTAGTCGGCCATCACTGGAAAGAGAGGCCCATTGGACTTGCAAACTTTATATGCCCCAGTACAGGGGAACGCCAGGGCCAAAAAGTGGGAGTGGGTGGGTAGGGGGGGTGGGGGGGAGGGTATGGGGGACTTTTGGGATAACATTGGAAATGTAAATGAGGAAAATACCTAATTAAAAAAAAAGAAAAAAAAAAGAATTATAGGATTTGGGAGTGGTGACCAACACTTCCAAATAAAGCCAGCACTTGGGAAACTAAAGTAAGCTTTCTAGGTAAAGGTCATCTCCATTGTTCCTTTTAGGACGAACTGAAAATGAATGTTTTAAACGGTACAGACAGCGCTACGGAGATGGAATTTGGATAAAGATAGAAAGAGGAAGAATGAGTGGTAATTTGGGAGCATAAGGGCACTGTGGAGGAGGCCAGGTCTTAATGGGATTTTGAAGCAGGGGACTTTGGAGAGCTAGACAACAATATGGCAAGAGTGACAGCATGGTGGCTCAGGAACTCTGATGGTATACGGAAATGAATATCAGCTCCAGAAAGCAGGGCAGTGGTGTAGGGGAAAAAACAAAACAAAACAAAATCATTTAGTCTTGTGAAAGCCCAGAGGCAAAGTGAATCTGCCATTTGACTCCTGTATCTTTACCAACTACAGGCTGACTGCTGCAGACCCAGATGGGATCCTCATGAATGTGAGTCTTGCAGGGTGGAAAGAAAATGTGTTTGAGCATGCTTTATGATGTGAGCAGCTGAGTATGCACCCAGTCTGCAAGTGCAAATCGGAAACCTTTATTGTTTGGGATTTAAAATATTTAAGACTTGATTCATTATCACCACATAAAAGGCCAGTGTTTATTTTCTCATTCAGTTTTACTTACATGATGGTGAGAATATGCCATACCCAGAGTACAGAAAGGAATGAAGAATATCAGAAAAGAAGAGCCCTAGGGGCGATCTCACTTAATGACTTCATTTCAATGATGAGATACTGGGAGACAAGAGACACTACTATGTATCTATGTATCTATGTATGTATGTATGTATGTATGTATGTATGTATGTATGTATCTATCTGTCTGTCTGTCTGTCTGTCTGTCTGTCTGTCTATCTATCTGTCTATCTATCTATCCATCCATCTATTTATTTGTTTATTTGATGGATGTTTCCTATTGTATTGTAGTAAACTGATCTAGAGTTCTAGTTTCTAAATTTTGGGTTCAGGCCTTTTTTTTTTTTTTTTTTTTTTTTTGTCTGTTTGTTTGTTTGATGGGGCAAAATTCTCATGACACTTATGTTCTTACCACATTAATTTCTCTGCCTCAAGAAATGTGTGGTCAAAACTTACAATAAGGGGGGATTGATAGGGAAAATTATCTTACCCCTAGTCCTTTATGACAACTCATGCCTATAATTCCAGCACTCAGGAAGGAGAGGCAGGAAGGATGCTAAGGGTGCAAAGCCAGTGTAGACTACAGACGGAAATGGCCTCAAAACAGCCACACCAACAAATCTTACCCTATATAATGTTCATTATTTACAGACTGAGAGATATACAGAAGTCAAAATGTTTTGTGTGGGAAGGGATAGATGCTAATAGTTTAAATATGAAGTCTTACTGATTATGGGTACAGAGGTGGAGTAAAATAGCAATCTATACTGAAGACTGTTTTAAAGAACCCACTTCCCAAGGTGCAATCCTTAGAGCATCACATAAGACACTGGAGTCACATGAGAGCTGATTCTAAGCAGAGATCACACTGTGACCTAAGTGGATTTTTGGTTTGGACTTTATAAACTCTCCAAGAGATCCATGCGCACAGCATAGTTTTGAAAAATCATTGCTATAAAGCACAGCTTTTCTTATTTAAGGTATCTGTGCCTACTTGAGCATACACTACATCAAATCAAACTCTTATGAGGCCTCAGGGGCAAAGGTGTTAAAAATAGGATGAAAGACCTTCATGTGTTCATATCAGAATAAGAAATTTCTCATTTATAAAGTGAAGCTATGGAGCTAGAGGCATGGCTTAGACATTAAACACATTACTTCTCTTGCAGAAGACACAGGACTGGTTCTCTGCATCCACATCAGGGAGGTCAAAACCGCCTTTCACTGCATTTGCTGGGAATCCTGTAGCACCTGGATGTATGTGCTATTCATAAAATCATGTAGGCATATGCAGTCATCGTATCAAATTTCAAAAGCAGGAGAGATGAAGTAAAGTTAACGTAAAAATAAATTAAAATTGGATTAAGGTTTTGATCTGGTTTTGTAAGGTTTAGCATTTGGGGCAAAATATTAAGTTTTTCCTCTCTGCTGGAGGCAATGATAATCCCAGAAGAAGTGAGTCAAGGTGACCCTCATGGCTCTGAGGGGAGATGATGCTGGAGTTTTGCAATCTAAGCACCTCAACATCACCTGTAGTTTTGACCCTGACAAAGCTGAGCATTGGTGGAACAGGGGATGTGTTACAAACTGCCATTGTATTCCTTCCTTCAGTCAACAGCTGCCCATTTCTTAATCTGAAGTCAGGAAGAACTGAAGAAGATAGAATGTACCATTTAAATGTTCACAGAGCCTGTGTGTGTGTGTGTGTGTGGGGGGGTGTTGGGGTGGGGGAGGGCTCAGAAGTGGCCTCCAGTCAACAACAGCTCCAGGACAGTCAAGAAATCTAAATTCTCTTCAGGGCTCTCTTGTTATTGGCTCTGTGGCTTCCACTGAGCTGCCTGTTCTTCTTGTATGTTTGATTTATCTAATTTCTTATTTCACCTGAGGATCTTGAGCAGCATAATCCTAATGGGCTTGGTAGCTCTTCAGCATAACGATTATTAGCAAAGGTAGAAGTGTGAAAACAACAGGAAAATCTGAAGTTCATCAGGTCTGAGGTAAAATCAGCAGTGACCACTGATATGAGGTAGCCTATCTGCAGGTCATTTTTTTCATCTGTGAAATGGAGTCATATCTCAAAATTTCAGACTTGTGTATGCCCTGCAAATGGTCTGAGATATGAAGCTAGCAGTGTATCACCTGGCATGGAGAGGTATCAATAAGTGGGAGCTACTAGCAGGACGGCTTTATTGGCTGAGGAAAATCACATTTCCTATGAGAGGCATGCCAAATGGGATGCTCAAGTTACTGTTTGCATTTTTCACCCGTGAAGGTGTCCATGAATTGAAATTAGCACTGTGTGGGAGCCTCATGGGATTCAAGTGTTGCTAAGGCAACCGCTAATTTCCAAATCAGGGTAAATAGTTTCACAGAATGTACAGTTTCCTTTAACAAATTGGATTCCAGCGAAGGGCACACCTTTCTGTCCCCTGCTGCTCTCTACCCAAGTTAAGGTTGTGCACCTGCAGCTGTGTGCACCAGGGGCTACTTTCATCTCTTGCCAACGATGCTCAGAAGGTTAGAGCCAGTAACAGCCATCCCTGAGGTCTATCAGCTTTTACCAGTCTTACCTTTTGTAGTTTGTCAAGTTGAAGTCACATTTCTTGACTCACACGGTAGGGCACTGAAACGGCTCCTTGGCACATTCATGTTATAGACTTCTAAGCAAAGAGGCCATGGGGTTTACAGCCATCCAGCTCTGGTCTCCTTCCTCACTCCCGCAACAATCCTCATTCCTCCTGCTCAGGCATAGGGATTCCTGCCGAGACCGAACCTATTATTAAGCCAACATTGCTTCTCTGTCTACATTCTTGTGTTAAATTAGTCCCTTTCATTGTTACACGTAACAGGCAGCCACTTATACATCAATGAAAACTCAGGGCACTGCTGTGGGATTATTTCAGTCCTCAATGAACCACACATTCCTGCTATTGTTTATGGGCGTGATTTTTAAGTCTCTCTTGATTCCTTTGAAATCTTGTTCTTTGGAGAGGAATAGCCAATCTTCCCCATGTACTTAGCATATTTCCTCCTTGAACCCCTTGCAGAATGGGGGCCATGAACAGTAGCATCTTTTATTTTTCCTTCTCTTTTGCAGTAATTCTTAGTGTTGGCTCCTGCTTTTGAATATGCCAGTAGCAAGGTCTGACTGAATACAATGTTAAGAAAAGAAGAAGAAGAAAAAAAAAACTCATGGAAGCATGTTAATTACCTTCTCTAGAAAAAAAAGAAAGGAAGGAAGGGAGAGAGGGAGGGAGAGAGAAAGAAAGAAAGAAAGAAAGAAAGAAAGAAAGAAAGAAAGAAAGAAAGAAAGGAAGGAAGGAAGGAAGGAAGGAAGGAAGGAAGAAAGAAAGAAAAGAAAAGAAAGGAAATTTGTGATTATTTCATCTTTTCTTGTCAGGTCTTGGATTCAGAAACAACCTTGCTAGCTTTTTCATAGTTTATTTTAGAAAAGGGCTTGTCTGGCCACCTTCACTGAGGTTCTATTTGTGCTAGAAAATGCTAGGCCCCACATGAGTGCTGTTTCTCTATGCATACAACATAATGCTGTATAAGCATTCTTAGACAGATCAACACCACTTTCCAAATGTTGAGAGCACATGATGTGTAGAAAGTTCTAGAACATCCTGGCCTATACAGCAAAACTGTCTTAAAGAACAAAACATGCTACATAAATTAAATCGAAATCTTATAGTAAGAATATTTAATTGGGAAAGGGCATCTATGACTGCAGTGTTTCTCAGACAGCAAAAGGGTTGGAAAAGCAGAAGTGGGCAAAATCAAGAATGCAGCATTTTGTATTTTGCCAAAGGGGAGAGTGGGTTACATCAGAGCCTAGACTAAAACTGCAGGAACTGAGGATCAGACACGGCCATGGGAGGCCATGGAAGCGTCTTGAAATGGGAATAGGATGGAGACACTCTGCATCCTCCCTTCCTCTCTCTGCCTCTAACTCATCTGTCCTGGCTTAAGTTGGCTTGATACAAGTGCCTGATACAGGTAGCCTGATACAAGTTTTTTTTTTAAGCAAAACTCCCTGTGTTAGGAGAAAAACACTCTAACAAAATTACAATGTATATAACACGCAATCGATTACATACAAAGTGTATTTTAAAATTATAGTGATTAAAATGAATACTCATGTAGTCACCAGTTGCTTAAGTTGAAGAATTTACTGTCTGTCACATGCTTTGCCTTAGGCCTTGGTCATTAGATTCTTTGTTGTCTTATCATAGGACATATGAACTTTGTAGATAGCATTAGATACTGACTTCCCCTGACTCCCATGCACTTGCATTGATGCATGCACATGCTGATACAGTGCACAAACATGCTGATACAGTGCACAAACATGCTGATACAGTGCACACACATGCTGATACAGTGCACACACATGCTGATACAGTGCACACACATGCTGATACAGTGCACACACCTGCTGATACAGTGCACACATCTTCTGATACAGTGCACACACCTGCTGATACAGTGCACACATCTTCTGATACAGTGCACACACATGCTGATACAGTGTACACACCTGCTGATATAGTGCACAAACATGCTGATACAGTGCACACACCTGCTGATACAGTGCACACACATGCTGATACAGTGCACACACATGCTGATACAGTGCACACACATGCTGATACAGTGCACACACATGCTGATACAGTGCACACACCTGCTGATACAGTGTACACACCTGCTGATATAGTGCACAAACATGCTGATACAGTGCACACACATGCTGATACAGTGCACACACATGCTGATACAGTGCACAAACATGCTGATACAGTGCACACACATGCTGATACAGTGCACACACATGCTGATACAGTACACGAACCTGCTGATACAGTGTACACACCTGCTGATATAGTGCACAAACATGCTGATACAGTGCACACACATGCTGATACAGTGCACACACATGCTGATACAGTACACGAACCTGCTGATACAGTGTACACACCTGCTGATATAGTGCACAAACATGCTGATACAGTGCACACACATGCTGATACAGTGCACACACATGCTGATACAGTGCACAAACATGCTGATACAGTGCACACACATGCTGATACAGTGCACACACATGCTGATACAGTACACGAACCTGCTGATACAGTGCACACACCTGCTGATATAGTGCATACACCTGCTGATACAGTACATACACCTGTTGATACAGTGCACACACATGCTGATACAGTGCACACACATGCTGATACAGTGCACACACCTGCTGATACAGTGCACACATCTTCTGATACAGTGTACACACCTGCTGATATAGTGCATACACCTGCTGATACAGTACATACACCTGTTGATACAGTGCACACACATGCTGATACAGTGCACACACATGCTGATACAGTGCACACACATGCTGATACAGTACACGAACCTGCTGATACAGTGCACACACCTGCTGATACAGTGCACACATCTTCTGATACAGTGTACACACCTGCTGATATAGTGCATACACCTGCTGATACAGTACATACACCTGTTGATACAGTGCACACACATGCTGATACAGTGCACACACATGCTGATACAGTGCACACACCTGCTGATACAGTGCACACATCTTCTGATACAGTGTACACACCTGCTGATATAGTGCATACACCTGCTGATACAGTACATACACCTGTTGATACAGTGCACACACATGCTGATACAGTGCACACACATGCTGATACAGTGCACACACATGCTGATACAGTACACGAACCTGCTGATACAGTGCACACACATGCTGATACAGTACACACACATGCTGATACAGTGCACATACATGCTGATATAGTGCACACACATGCTGATATAGTGCATACACCTGCTGATACAGTGTACACACACTTGTATCAATGCATACACATACATAACCATGGATTCTTAGTTTTGCCCATTTCTGCTTTTCTAACCCTTTCTGATTTTTCAGCTCTCTGATCACTGAAGGCATTTATATACCCATTGTAATTACACCATTCGTGAACAAATGTCTCAGTTTTTCCTAACCACAGCCCACACTTGATTTTTATTGAGTAAGAAAGGTATAAATGAGGGAAATTTTATCTAATGTATCTGAAGCAATTTTTCTATATTTTTCTACAGTTGAGTACTCTTGTCTTGACACTTGTCAGGTATCATGCAAGCATATGTAAACATTTCTAATATCTACTTAGAAAGCACTTGCTTTTGTATAGATGAAAAGCCTCCTGTGGCTCATTATATTTAATCCTTTCCTTTAAATAATTTTTAAAGGTGTCTAGTTAGAAGGAAAGAGATGTAAAAATAACAACAGCAACAACATGTGACTCTTAAGTGACTTAGAATGAGAGTATGGTGTTTGAACAGTGAAACCAAGACCATGACAAGTGACATGCTACAAGCCAGTCAGAAAATTCAATGCAGAAAGACAAGATTAAGAAGAGCAGTGGGGGATGGGGGAGGGGGTTGGGAGGGCAAACAAGACTAGCTCTACCATCACTTCAGTATAATAAAACTCTGGACATTTCAATGAACGGGATCAGGAGGGTATCATTACTGACCTGAACTGCCCATGACGTGACAGACACGCTTCCATCCTGTGATTGTGTTGATGTGACCAAAGGTTTTTATCTGATTCTGGAGATGCTACCTGCAGAGAATGGCTTCTCTTCGAAGGTCATGGAAGAGAAGAAGAATCACCCAGAATGACACTGGGGTATGAACAAGCAGATCCAGAAGTGGGTGTGTGTGTAGTTTTATTGCCAGTGAAACACATAGAGATATTTGATAACTTGAGAAATCGAGTCTTCACAGATACATGTCTCCTCCAAGGACTAGAAGATAATCCTAGTTCAGGCCTGTGTTGCATGACCAACTCAACCTTGATAAAGTTAGTCAACCTCATTTGGTACAGATGCTCATCATAGAAAGTGCCAAACCAATACAGGACATATTTTCCATGACCAGGGAGATTATCAGACCTATTACATTCATTTCTCTTGTAGATTCTAACAGCCTGCTACACCCTGTACCTTGCTTGACAGTGAGAAAGCTAGGGTCTGGGACATGCAGAGGACCATGTGGAGGTTCTGAACTAGTTGTACAGTTTGAACTTAATACCCAAGAATATGTAATGACAGGTGCTATCAGTATCGGCATTTTGGACCCTACCCTGCTCTGCTCAGTGTTTTCTGGACTGTAAGATAAGATCGAGTTCATGAAGCCTTGTGAGGAGACAGGGCTTGCATCATACAGACACTCTCGTCAAAGATGAACATCAATGTTGGTGTGTACTGGGAGGGTATGCTCTCTATCTGATGGTTTCAATGAGGCCCAGCACAGGGCTCTGTGTGTGGAGATGCGTGCTATCTTATTGTGCAGGTATACCATAAAGATCACTCACAAGGATTGCAAATGACATCCTAGAGGTACAGGCCGAGAAGAAAGCCAACCTGTACTATTATGGCTAGTAGTCCTTGCTGGCTAAATTCATAATAAAGAACAGTTTTGATTCCGTACAAAGTGTGTGTGTGTGGGGGGGGGGGGAGCCCTGTATAATTATTTGTATGTTGTGTTTATTTGAAGCCTCAAAATGGAGAGAGCTAATGAGAAACCAATCATTCCATAGAGGAAACTCATTAGTACTTACACATAGTGTGAGTTAAGTCAGACTTATTGACACTGATTCCTAACTTGAGATATACCAGACAGGATTTAAAGAAAATACCACGTAACTTAATACATATCTGAAGAAATGAAGGTCTGATACTGAGGAGCCTAAGAAAAAATATTACTTCTGGGAAATGCATTATATTCTGGTAGCATTCTTGCTACCTAGATAATAGAGCAGTAATATGTTTTTCTTATTCCATATTTTAAATCTGAGGAGCATCAGTATAATGCTTTGAGTCACCTGAACCTACAGTCATAAAGAATTCAGTATTCAATTTTTGAAAATGCTAATAATGGTCAAGGTTTTGTCCAGGTGGTGAGTCTAGAAGCATTGAGAAGAGATGTGGCCATAGGGCATATTATCGGAAACTCTGTCAAACTGAAGGATCAGCAGACCAGCTTGAGAAAGAACTGTATGGCTGCATACTTTGGCGAGAAGGACCAAGGAAGTTGAACAAGGAATCTGTACCAGGAGAGGTGCTCAATGTAGAGGAAGGACATGCAAAGCGCACCATAGAGGAGAATCCTTGCTGTGCCAGATGAGCAAGACATCATTGTTTTTGAGGCCAATGGTTAAAAAGTCTAATTGATGTTTTCCCAAAGAACTTGTACAGGAAGTCACAAAGATAAGATGCTCTTTTTGAAAACCCACAGGTAGCTGGTGCTACTACAGATCACTGCTGTTCCAGTCCCTCCTAGTCCTTCCCATTCCACAGCTATTTCGCTCTTCCTAATTTCATAGAATGTTCAACAGAGGGAAAAGGGGATGCAAGGGGGAAAGAAAATGCCTCACAGTCTTGATCCCTGTGAATTCCAACGTTAAGAACTGACGTGGGCGACCAATTACAAATATGCATAAATTCCTGGGGTTTGCTGCTACATGAACTAGATAACTTAATTAACCGAATGAAAATGTTTTATGAATACGCATGACAGGAGAAGTCCTGAAAGGGACAAGAAACATCACAGGCAAAGTAGGCAACTTGCAGGCAGCGACAACTCTTCTATCTGAGACACCCACTAAACATTTGGGAAATATATATTTTAGAAGGTGTAATTCCACTAGGACAAATAGAAAGGAACAGAGACAATAAAAGAGCCAAAGGCAAACTCTTTAGAGTCTAGAAACCAGCAGGAGACGAGTGTAACAGACAAAGCAGAGCTGAGAAGTCTGACTCCCACACACTGGGAGCACAGACAATCAATCCGGTTTCATTGGAGATTTACTAAAAGGCTGGGAAGTTGGCTAGCATTGAAGACCTGGAGGAATGAGGGATGGTGGGGCAAGAAAGAGTGTCAAGTTTGTGGACAAGCTGTTGCAATGACTAGATGCCCTCCAGATTGTTTGGCTCAGCCCTTGTACATGCATCTATATTACCAAATAATGTGTTTATCTTCTTCCTCCTCACTTCTCATTGTTACATATTACCTCTTGGCTTCACTTCCCTGCAATTTTCTTGTGTCCCTGACAGTTTTACTGTCATTTCGGATGATTAATATATGATATTTACATTATTATTACTGTGTAGGTGCTATTGATGGCTAAGTCATTTAGGATTGCTAATTGGTTTTTCCCAAAAAATGTTTTTGTTTTCCAGGGCATTAATTAATGCCTTCTTTTTAGCATTTTGATTAATTACACACACACAAGAATACAATGGAGAGTCATATAGGATTTTCACCAGGATAAGAATACTCTCATTCAAAATACCAAGGAAAACGTGAACATGAGGATAGAATAGGAGAACCCAGAATTATTTATTTGGCTGGAAAGGCTGGGAGTCATTTATGGTTAATTGGTTTGGTATACTAAGGTCTGTTGGTTACTTAGAGGACCAAAGCACCCATTCATAACACAGTGCATTCTTCACTTGCCATCTTATGATTTTGATATGAGAATAACATTAAAAATTACATTAAAATGTATTTGAAGAAAGGTGATTTTTTTAGGATGCTAGTGGCAAAGGTCAATTAAGGAACAGTCTTGTTAGAGTCTAGGATTGAGGATTCTTAGTGGGAAAGTAGCATTGAAGGAAAGGGAAGCTACAACGTAAATATTAATAGAGTAATATGATTATTGTGCTTTCCAGAAAAACATTTTCCCCCATAGGTCTCAAGAGTGAATAGAAGACAAGTCTGCAGCGAGCTACTGAAGTAGTCAAGAAAGAAAGGAACAAAAGAGAAGATGAACTAGCTTCACTATTGTAGATGAGGGAGAGAGAAAAAGAATAAGAAACTGATTTGAGAGCTAGTATGACATTTGAATTCCTAAGACCATGTTCCCATGTTATGGGATGACAAGGAATTTGAGATTAATTAGACGTGTTTATTTGGCAGATGGCTCACCATGCTATTTCAAAGATTCAAAAAGAAAGCTGATAAGTTTAAGAGGAAGATATTGGATTCTAGAATGTCTTATCTGCAGAAGGTAATGGGGAAGTGAATTATGAGGTGAGATATCATTTTGAGTTTAAATGATAACATCATCTTTTATCCTGGAGTCAAGGAGGCTTCCCTATATGAAAGCAGCATAGATACTTCATCCTTCCTACCAGTGGAGTTAAGGTATCTATATAAAACTGATAAATATAATTGTTAAATTTGTTTCTAAAGTCTGGGCTCTGCCATCAAGTACAATTTAGAAGAAAAAAAATATCATGAAAAAAGAAAAGATAAAATGCTTTCTAGTGATTTTTTTTTCCTTTTCTGGGATTACATGAAAATTGTAAGTTTTTAAAAAGAATGAAACCAACTTCATTCAACCTCTAAATCTAGGAGTTTGAAAAAGCACTGTTTTTCATTTTCTTTCATTCTTCCTTCTCATAAGCAAAGGTGGATGAAGAAATCACTTAGTTATCTCTAACTAGATTGTCTCCAGAGAAGCTAATAAACTTCACCGTATCTAATAGTAATTTAAGATGAAGAATAAACTCCACACAGTCTCAGATTTTTTTCCCACATGGCCAAAAGAGTCCTAAAGGGAAGATTATAGTCCTGATTAGAATGGGAATCTCAGTGAATAACAGACAGTATATGCAAACAGAGTATCCTTTATTCATAATATTCTAGAAACTAGAAGCAAGATGGGGAAGAAGGCAATTTTCTCTTTCAAATGATTGGCATTCAAGTTTTGTGATCTTAACCTAGAAATTATGTGCAATTATTGAAAACTAAAGAAGATCCTTGTTTGTATAGACTATAGTTGATATTTGCTATATATGGTAGTGGAGGATGTTTTCATGACATAAGATCACAAAGTCATCAGTGGGAGTTGAAAGCTTAAAATTCAGCTTACTTCTATACCATGTAGAAAGGAGATAGAAAGCACAGAACAAAATATTTAAGGAGTCAAAACCCCAAAGAAATTGAAGAAATTTGCCTAAAGAATGACAAGGGAACCACTTTTAGGGAAACTTACTTCTGGAGGCCTTAAATTAATGGGGTTTAAAATTGTTTTTCCCCCTTTCTTTAAAAAAAAAAGATGTGCACTTCTGATACAATATAATACATTGCAAACCCAATGTCTCTTCTGCCTCTCCTCATTCATATAACTAAGCTAACTCCCTTCTCCAATGTTTCTTTTTATATTAACTTTGACCTCTGGCAGGATCGATACATAAATATTTAAAAGAGATTTTATTAAAAACAAAACTAACAAAAGCTTTTATCTACCAAAGCCTAAGATCTCACAGACAAACATATATACAAAGCCGTAAAATAGTGTGCACTGGACTACAGTAAACTATGATTTTTAGACAAATGTATAACAAGATACCCAGGTTGGCTATTCTTGAGTCTTTCTTAGATTTTCAATTGTCTTTAGGCAAACACATCATAATCAGTTACCTCTATCCGTTGTACATGCTGGTATTCTTGAGCACTTTAGAGGTGTGGACTCTTATGTGAGATGAAACTGAAGAGGCTGACAACACTTCAGTGTCAGACTTGGTAAAAAACTGAGGCTCGTGCGTTTCTGTCAGTTGTCACCGGGGATAAATTTCAGTTGCCATTGTGAATATAAAAAGCTCACTACCCCATTATTAATTCCCCATGAGTTATTTAGTCTTGTCTTTCTTTTCTCTAAAGGTTAAACTCTTATCTTTCTGCTAAAAAGTTAGATAATTAGCATTCTCCCTTACAATGCTTCCATAACATCTGTAGATTATGCACCATTAATCAAATTCCTCTGCAGGCATGATTGACTTTTGCAAGGAAAGTTGGGGGAATAAATTCTTTCCTTTTAGTAATAAGTTTGTTGTTATTATGGGTTTGAAGATCTCGTTCTAAGACACTCAATTTAAAGGAACATTCTCTAGCTACATTAAATGGTGAGCATAAATCCGTATAACAGAGAGAAGAGCAAGTGACGTATTTTAGAACCTTTGAAAGTGCTGACATCTCTGGGAAATCAAAAAAACTTTAGAATTTGCGATTTCCAAAGTAATTGCATATTCACAAAATAATTTATATTGACATTTAAATTATCTACTTTCAAATGACAGTAGCAAAAAGTAAGGCCATGCACCGCGTCAGCATTTACAACTTGAATTTAAAAATTCACGTTTATGGAAAAGATAGTACAAAAATCAGGTTTTTGGTGTTTTAATGTTTCCTTGCCTGAATTATTTGTCAAGAAGAACTGTACAAGGCAAATGCTGGCCATTTGTAGAAAATATGTCGTACAAATGATATTTTTATGGGAAAAAATCTGTTTTATACCTACGATGTTTCCTTGACATTTTTTTCCCTACTGTACGTTTCTCATAATACCTCCTTGATCTGTCTGAGCAGATAGATTGCAATAGGGTTCTGAAGATTTAGAGGCTATTGAACATAAAACTAAAAACTCCTTTTTCATCACAAGTCTTTGCTTTCAATTCTCTTCCTCATGGCACTGCCCCCTTACTTTTCACTTCGTTAATGTAAGTAGTAAAAACTATTGATACACTTTGAATAAAATAAACCAATATGAAATTTTGGGTGAATAAAGAAAACAAACATGATTATCTCACTGAAACCTACATAATCATGTACTCATGCTTCATTCCATGGATTATAAATGACTTGACCTAAATGACTTCTAAATTTTGAAGATAATAAAAAATTGTCATACAAAACAGATTGACAGTCACGATATTAATTTTCTTGGTTTTAGGTTCTCAGTAATGGCCAAAGAAGTAATGTTTTTGGCAGCTGATCCAGTGTTTTAGAAGAAAGCAATCATAATAAGAAGGAAGCAAGGTTACACCAATAGATCATAATTAGGCATATAATTAACATGATAGGATTCAGATACATCTATCAAATTATCCACAATACCATAATAATCAAGAGCTCTGTAGCTCTATAGAAGCTCATTATCAGGTAGGTTTATTTTTATTTCTCTTATTTATTATTATTTTTTTTTTTTGCTAGAACCATTTCATTTAGTGTTCATTTAAAGTTTTAAATTGCTCTGGGCCAGTAAAAATTATCTGTGTATTGCTAAATCTTTGTAACTCAGTTTATATTGGCCTCTATATCTTCCTTACATGGGAATGTATACCCATCTTTTAAAGGGCAAAAGAAACGTTGTCTCTTTGAAGGCTTTGGACTCCTCTATTCCGAAACAATCCATCTCCTTGCCATGGTTCTATATTACTTGAAACACAGCTTCATTAATCACTTCTCTTCCTGCCTTTATGCCTAAGTCTTTTGTTTCTCCTTGTTAATTGTAAGCCTGAGAAGGGCACAGGCTGCATCTCAACCATTGTATCCCAACCAATGAGATCAGTATCTGACACAAGGAGTTGTAATATTGAAAATATATGTAACTATCTAGAAATTTGTTTGTACAGAGTTAAAAACAAAAAGGGTTAATATCAATCTATTAGCCTTAGGAAATACTTACTGGTTTATCCAGCTGTTTCCAACCTTCATGGTTTATTATTACTTTATTAGCCAGACTAAATTAAAAGTGAAAGATTACTATAAGCAGTTTGAAGACTACATTGATTAAACTATAAGATTGAAATATTTGCAGGAAAAATCATGATATGAGCGCTTTGTAAAATTGCATTTCAATCATCAAGAAATAAATGGGGGGGGAGGGAACCCATCAATGTTAAACAGGAGAGCAGGGAGTGATGGCCCAGAACTTTAATCCCAGGATTGGTGAGGGAGAGGCAGAAAGATCTCTGTGAATTCCAAGTCAGCCTGTTCTACATACTGAAGTTCAGATCAGCCAGGTCTATGAGTGAGTTCTATGACAGCCTAGGTTACACAGTGAGTTCTAGGACAACCACCACTAAATACAGAGATCCTGTTACAAAACAAACAAGTAGATACATAAATAACCAATGAACATTTACAAAATGAGAATATACCTCTATACTGTCCATATATTACATTTAATAAGTGAGCAATCCAGAGATGCACAACACTTCAACAAACTATAAAATGTTATGTAAATGAGATAATTTTCTCAATACATATCACCTATCAAAGTTAAATAAACATTAGATAAGCACTGTTCTGGTTTTTGTATTTTTTTTTAAAAAAAAAAAAACTCTTTATTGGTTCTTTGTGAATTTCATATTATGTACCCCAATCCCACTACCTCCCCATCCCCACATACCTACCCTTCATCCTTGTAACCTACCCTCCAAAAGAAAGGGGGAAATCTCTCTCTGAGGAAGCTCTAGTATTTCACAAGTCCTTTTGTTTACACTTCTTTACTTATAAATATTCATTGCAATGAATCACTGGCCTGGTTTGAGGCCTCTGGCTTCTGCTACCCTATAAATACTAGAACCTCTTTTTCTCTAGTACTAGCTGGGGAGGGGCAGGGACGGTTCTCCCTCTCTCATGACACTAGGGCAGCTTTCCCATTTGTCACAAGTGGTAAGGGGCAAAAGCATCTCTTCCTCTTATATGACTCTGCAAGTTAGCCTTGTGACAGGGCCAGCTCTGGCACACTCACACCCTCGAGGATAGCTCACTCCCAACTCTAACCATGGCCAACTCTACTGTGCTTCCTGATTGATGTCCAGGGTCCCTCCCATGAATGCTGTAGCTTGCAAGGGGTGGGGACAGCCCTTCTACTCTCATGTCTTCAGGGCCAGCTCTGTAGCACCTTCATCCATCAACATGGCCTGGGGCTATAGCCCATATCAGGGACTTCTGCATGGCCTTTTGTGGTGACAGACCCTTGTTGATACAGTGCTATAGACTCAGATATGGCCATATGAGGCAGCACAAGCCAGGATCTCACCATGACCTTAGGTGGCATCACCAGTTAGTCACATAAGAGTGCTCCTCCCTACCATCAAGTATGGAGGTCTGCCTGTCTTCATTGTGCACACACCCTGCTTCTCTTTTTCTTCCATTTCTCCATGACTTACTTGCTCTTCTTAATGGTGCCCAGGGTTTCTGGGTGTCTGGGCTCATCTTAGGAGTGGTCTTAGGGATGTTTTGCCCCACCTGTACAGCGTGGCAGTATGGACCAGGCAAAGGTAATCTCAGGTGTATTCTCTCCTCCCTAGCTTACTCAGAGCTATACTGGTGGTCATCTTGGGCCCACCTTCTTCTTCTCTCATCTTAGACCAGCTCCCCATCCAGGTCAGTGATGCCAGACTGGTGATCATCTCCAGTTCACATACTGGCCCCAAACAAACAATTTAAATCCATAAGCCCTAGTGAAACAGGAGCTGTCTCTAAAACTCTTCCAACCAAAAGGCCAGGGCAAAAGTAATTTTATCACAGAATCCTATCAGACTTTCAAACAAGAGTTAATGACAGTACTTCTCAAATTATTCCACAAAATAGAAATAGAAGGAACACCGCCCTTTTCATTTTCTAAGATGATAGTTACTTTGATACCCAAACCACATAAAGATGCAATGAAGAGAATTATGGACCAATTTCATTTATGACCAGAGAAACAAAATTTCTCAATAAAATATTTGCAAAGTGAGTCCAAACACACATCAAAAAGATTAGCTGTAATCAACTATGCTTCATCTCTGAGAAGCAGGCATGGATGGTTCAACATAAAAAAAAAAATCAATAATCAACCATACCAAAGAAACTGAAAGACAAAAACAACATCTCACTAGATGCAGAAAAAGCCTCTGACAAAATCCAACACTTCTTCATGATAAAAGTACTGGAGAGAGCAGGGATATACAGATCATACTTTAACATAATAAGTCAGTTTACAGCATGTCCAATCAATTTAAATGGAAAGATACTCAAAGAAATTCCTCTAAAATCAGGAATAAAACAAAGTTGTCTATTTTCTCAGTACCTGTCTTGAGATAGATAGGTAGATTGATAAATAGATAGAAAAATAAGACAACTAATGGAGTTAAAGTGGATGAAAGGGCTACACATTGGAAAGGAGGAGATCATCACACTTTTACAGATAAAGATGTTACTGTAGTATGTGTAAGTGTTTCTAAAAATTCCATCAGTGTAGAAGAATTTTAATCCAGCAACATGACTGCTCTGGCAAATGATCACATCAAAGGTATGATCTGACTAGAATGCAGAAATGCCCTAGATGAGAGTATGATTGGGTGGAATACAGAAACACCTTTAGGATACACCCTTAATCTCTAACAATGAAGGTAAGTTTAGTTTGTAGAAGGAAGAAGCCATGTTTGAAAGTGGCATCTAATTGAGGGGCAAAGTGCTGAATCAAAGAAAGATTTGACAGAATGAGTCAGAGATAGGATATGCCCAACTCAAATAACAATAGCAGAAGAGAGGCTACTTTATAGCACTAAGAGAGAAGAAAAAGATGTTATGGGATATGGTGGGTGGTGTGTGTAAATGGCAGTTTTAACAGTGTAATTTTACAGAGAGAACAAGCTAGAAACAGGTGAAGATTGAATTAGCCAGAGAGGGAGAAGGAGCCAGAAGATTAGAATATGTTGCCAAAGTTAGTATGGGGCCAGGCAGATCACTTCAGTCTGAAGCCAAGAGAAGCCAGATTGAATCAGTCGTCGGGAAGACTAGATTGTATGGAGACTAGAAGCTTCCAGATGTACGCCTAGGGAAGTTCAAACAGAGAAGAAAAAATTCTGCACCCAGCCCAAGCTGTGTATTTACACAGCTTGGATACAGCTCTCATCTCATAATTCATCTAAGGAAATAAAAGTGACATTTACACACCAGGGAATTGCTACAGCTTATAAACACTTTCAGCAAAGTAGTAGGTTACAAAAGTAACCCTTCTTTGTATAAATGATAAATAGACTGATAAACATATAAGGAAAACAACACCTTTCACAGTAGCTTCCCAAGATATAAAATATCTTGGGTAACTCTAATTAAGCAAGTGAAAACTTGTAAAAGTCAAGCTTTTAGATATTAATGTAATTAAAGGAGATACCAGAAAATAGAAAGATCTCCCATGATCATGGATCAACAGGCTTAATATAGTAAAAGCAAATAAAAAAACATCCTACCAAAAAACAAATCAAATCATAACAAATTCACAAACCAACAGCAAAGCATATAGATTCAATGCAATCCCCAATCAAATTCCGTGATTTTTCACAAATTTTGAAAGAACAATTTTTAGCTTTGTACAAAAAGAAAGAAAGAACCCCTAGGATAGTTAAAACCAATCCAGAACAATAAAAACAGCAGAAGGTAGCACCGTCCCTGACGTTAAACTATGATTTTACTAGACTTAGCTTAACTAGAGCTTTAGTAATATGAACAGCACATTGATACCAAAGCAGACATTGTTACCAATGGGATCAAATTGAAAACTCATATGTAACTTCTCACATCTACTGATACCTGATTTTTTGATAGAGAAACAAAAAAATACACCCTGGAAAATGACAGCATCTTCAAAAAAAAATGGTGCTGATCAAACTGGATGTCTGCATGTAGAGGAATTCAAATAGACCCATAGTTATCACCCTGAACAAAGCCCAACTCCAAATGGATCAAACCTCACCATAAAACCAGACACACTGAATCTACTGGAAAAGAAAGTAGGGAGTAACCTTGAGCTCATTGGCAAGGAAAAGACTTCCTGTACGGAACATTATTATTACAGGAACTAAAATCAATAATTAATAAAAGGGTCTCATGTAGTTGAAAATCTTCTTTAGAAGGGTCAGTCTATCGTATTGGAAGATGTTTACCAACTGTACATCTGACAGAAGGCTAATATCCAGAGTATATAAAGAACTCAAAGAAAAGAAATAAGAAGAAAAATATTGAGAAAAGGCTAGCATAACTACTCTCTTGAGTGGCTCCACGCCACAGCTGACTGAAACAGATCCAGATACCCATAACCAAACACTGATGGAGTTTGGGGACTCGTATGGAAGAACTGGGAGGATTGAAGCTCCTGAAGAGGAAAGGAACTCCACAGGAAGAACAACTAACCTGGACCTTTGGAAGCTCTCAGAGACTGAGCCAGCAACCAAAGAACATACATGGGCTAGAATAAGGCTTCAGCACATATGAAGATGTGCCCCCGCCCCCACTCTCCCAGTCTCCAGGTGGGTGCCACAACAACTGGAGTGGTAGCTGTCCCTAAAGCTGTTGCTTGTCAGTGGAATCCATTCTCCAACAGGGCTGACTTGTCTGGCTTCAGTAGGAAAGCATGGGTCTAATCGTGCAGAGACTTAATGTGCCAGGGTCAGGGGACACCTGAGAGTGGGCACCCTCTCAAAAAAGAAGGGGAGGGGAAGAGAGAGGTAGGGGGGGACTCTGTTGAAGGGGTGGGGACTGGGAGGGAGGCAGCAATTAGGATGGAAAATAAAACTATCTCAATTAAAAATTTATGTACAGATCTAAACAGAAATAACAAAAGAGGAAACTCTAATGCCATAAACAAAGAAAATTTCAACATTCATAGTCATCAGGAAAATGTTAATCAAGAGTACCTTGAGATTTCTTATAACTGTTAAAATGATTAGGACAATAAAAAAAAAAAGATAGCTTATACTGGCAAGTATGTGGAATAAGGGGGAACTTTCATCCATTACTAGTGCACCTGCAAACTTCTACAGCCACTATGGAAATCAGTGTGTAAGTTCATTAGAAAGATGATAATTGATCTACATCAAGATCCATCTATACCACATTTGGGTATATACTTAAAGGATGCTTCATTCAACCCCAGAGACACTTGCTCAACTATTCATAATAGTCAGAAGTTAGAAACAACCTAAATGTCCTTCAGTACATGAATGAATAAAGAAAATGTGGTATATTACATCATGGACTATTATTTAGACCTTAAAAAATGTGGACTAATGAATTCTCAGGTAAAGGAAGAAACTTATAAATACATCATCTAAAGTGAGATAACACACATCCAAAGGACAAATATGATGTATATTCTTTTACATGTCAATCTTAGCTGCTAAGTAAGTCAATGATAACCAAGACATAATCCATTGAATCACAAAGGTTAGATATAGAATAAGGAGCTATAGGGAGACATAGATCTCTGTAGGAGAGAGAAATAGAATTGATAATTATGAGTGGATGGTGATATAGTGCGTTGTAATAGGAGAATCAAGAAGAGAAAGGAAAGTTGCAGACAGGGAAAGAGATACAAAGAGACAACTACAATTAAATGCCACTTGAGAAGTACTATAGAAACTTGAATGTAGTAGAGGCTTCCTAAAGTATTATCTATTTAGGGTGGCAATCTAAATGACATCTTTTAATAATGGCAGAGATAGAGGCTAAACTGGATATCTTTTGTCAGCAAATGAAGCTTTCAGTGTCAGGAATAGACTATATCTGAGTTATTGGCCAAATTTCTTTCATTAGAACACCCAATCAATCTAAGTTGTTGCCCATGTGGTAGGCTATTCTCCAGAAACTAAAGACAAGGTGCTAAAGTCAACATCCACACAACTCATTGATCAGGGAGAAAATGAACTAGTACCTGTCTATGGCATTCATCCCTACAGGCTTGTACAGTACAGGAGAGTACTATGGTACTGGAAGAGAAGTACAAACATCAACCCAGCTACAAAAGCTTTTTTCTAAAGTTTTGTCCTCCCTAAATATGCTAGTGCAATGATGGCACAAAATCTGTGGGGGTAAACAACAAATATCTGAATTGATTTAAGGCCCACTCCTCAAGATGCAACTGGTACCCAACACAGCCTGTGTAATCAAGAACCTGGGACTAGATAGCCGAGGGATTTAGTGTAAAACCCAATCTACTGTTATAATAACACCAAATAAACATCAAAAACCAAAAACCAAAACAAAAAAGCCCAACCAAACAAAACAACAAAAACAAACAAACAAACAAACAAATCAATAATATGATTCTTAATGATATTCTCCTATATTCATAGATGAATGCCTTGTTCAGCTATTATTAGAAAAGTGTCCTCCTGCACTAGGTGGAATAATTGTGAAGACTCACTGCCAGATATTACACAGAGATTGAGAGATCTTAGAAAACTCAGTACTAAATGGGCCCAGGCAACCAGGCAGAAGAATATGTAGAAAGAGCATAAGAACCAGACAGGATGGGTTATACCAAGAAAACAAGACCCTCTATATTAATAATATTGACTCTCATATGAACTCACAGAGACTGAAGCAGCATCTACAAGGTATGCATGGGTCTGCACCAGATGGGGTCTTAGAACTCAGAGAAGTGGACACAGTCTCTCTTCCCCAATCCAGAAGCTATATCCAATTGATAACCTTCAAGGGGAAATTAAATGACTTTGAAGGACAGACTACATGCCATGTAGTAGTTGGCTAACAAAAAATGAACTAAATAGCATCTTTTGAGACTCCTTGTCTCATAATGTCACAATGACTTTTAAAAAATATTTTTATCTTTTTTGTTTTTAGTTTATTTTTTATTATTTATTAATTAATTAATTTATTCATTCTGTCCCCCTGTCTCTGTCTCTGTCTCTGTCTCTGTTTCTGTCTCTGTCTCTGTCTCTGTCTCTGTCTGTCTGTCTGTCTGTCTGTCTGTCTCTGTCCTATTGGTCCATTGTGTATAATGACTTCTGGTTTTCTGTTCTATATCTGGTTTTTGTGCCTTTTCTTGAGCTCTTTTTATTCTGGCTTGTTTGTGTGTTTTGTACTGTAATCAGTATATAGTGTAGGAAAAAAAAGTACATTTTTAATGAAAAAAGAAAAAAAAACAAGTAAGCAAATGTCATAATTTATGTGCAGAATACTACTTTATTTAGTTTTGCCTGTATGTTATTTCTTACAGGTTTGAATTTAAATATCTATTCCTTTTATTCTTACATACATCAAGAACAAAGTGACCAAAAGTTAGAAATTAATCTCTTGATGCTGCTGCTGAATTGTCAACACAACTTAAGCTACACTTTATCTGCCTCTATCTTTTCTTGATTAGAAGAGAATTAGAAGTGTACTTCTTGGTCATTCTATACTTAATAATTAGCACAATAGCTCACATATAGTAGAATACCATTGAATATTTATGGAGAGCTATGTATCTCTTTCTTATTTAAGAGACATCACATATGAAAAAAGAATGCATAATCTTTATTTTTGTATTTAGTATTACCCGGAAGGCTAGGAAGCCCATGATACACACAATCATTTCAATAAATGTCTTTCTTAGAGTGTTTTTATTGTGCTGCCAATCTATTATTTAATAAAGATAAACTAATTACATGACCCTCTGAGGAAGGCAAAGTTTTGTCTAACTCCAAAATACAAAGGCCAAATTGATATTATCATTGGCTACTCTATTTCTTGTAATAAGTCAGCTGTAGCTTTGATTGTAGTATAAAAAGACATCATTTCCAGAAGATCTAATTATAAACATTGACAACAAGAGAGAATTCAAGTGTTTATTGAGCTGTTTTCAGAGTTCTGTTGCAAAGAGAATGCTTTGCTTTAACAACAATGTATAATATTTATGGTCATAAAATAATCTTTCCATTGCAGAACTGACTTATTTTGTTTAGAAAAGCATGGTTTCCAGGATCCTGCATTTCATATGAGAAAGTGAGTTATGAAATATGAACAATTAATGTTTTGTTGGGATAAGTCAAGACTTGGCACATGACATTTAATGAAGATACCACTGTGTCCCTGTTGTTCACTATATGACACACTACAATAAAACCAAAATATAATCAAATGCTAAACATCCATTAATGAACAGAAGAGTGAATGACTCAAGTCATTCAAACAATCTGGTAAGGAAGCCATAGTTTTGTTTCTGTAATTATTTCTTTTATCTTTTGGGAATTATAAATTGAACACATCATTTCCTGCTCTCCTTGTTCTCCCCACAAAAGCCTTATGCTTTCTCCTCCATGTTTTCTTTCAAGTTTATGGGCACTTTTTTTCCCATTAATTGTTAAGACTCTCTCTCTCTCTCTCTCTTTCTCTCTCTCTGTGTGTGTGTTCTTAAAAACATAAATACACCTGCTCAATATGTCTAATGCTACTGATATGTATATGCTTTAAAACATGCTTTTATTAATAGAAAACTCACAGCCTCTATACAACTCATAGTCTGTGAAGACTCTCTTCATGTGGAGGATTTCAGAACTTCATTGTAGGTGGCAAGTTTGTAATTAGGTATAGCATTTTAAAATTTTTAATAATTTTACTTTATTTGAGATTTTATACATGAAAGTGCATCACATCAGTGTCTCATCTCCCTTTTCCCCTCCAATTATCCATCTCCCACCACCACTGACAAACTTTTCTTTATAGTTGTTACATGCATACCATTTATATTCATGTGTATATGTGTGTATATGTATATGCTGCATGTATATCTAGTATAATGAGTCTATTTAGGTGTGCTTGTATTGACACATGCCTAGGGACAATCACTTGGAATTGGACAATATATTTGGAATTTGTCCTTGGAGGAAACTAATTTTCCCTTTCTCATCAGGCATTGACCAACTGAAGTTCATCTTCTCAGGGTGGGATTCTATGGATTTTTCCCTGTCCATACTGGCATGTCACCTGGTGCTGTCATAGTGATGGACTTGTCCAGGCAACCATATTTTTGAAAATCCATGGATGCAGCTCTCCTATCATATAGAGAACATACTATGCCCCAGCAGATATCTTGTCTGTGGATCCAACAATCTTCCTGCTCCTTCTTCTTCTACATGAATTTCTTTGAGATTTAGGTGAAAGGACTGAATTGCAGGTTCATCAGTTTGGACAGACACCCCTAAATCACTTATTTTCTGCAGTTTGACCAGTTGAGATACTCTGTAATATTTTCCACTTCTTGCAGAAAAAGAAGGTTCTTTGATGAAGATTGAGAGCTTCATTTATCTGTGGATATCAGGTTAAGTATTTATCATACAGGTGGAAGCTATGTTGCTTTAATAGGAGGCAGGAGTACTATCCACAGATAATTGATTTAGTTTATGGTATAGGGCATACATTCCACCCAAGTGATCTGGCTTCAACTCCATTCAGTCATCTACTGGCTTATCCTTAATATAAACATAGCACTGCTGCATATTGTATACATCTCACCAGTCAAAGCATTACATGGTGTGTTGGTTCTATAGTACAAGAAGGCTGTTGATTGTATCTCGCTCTTGGCAGGTTGCTTAGCCCCTGCAGATGCTACACGAGGCATTCCTCAAGGAGGGTGCTTCCAGCTCAAATCTAGCATGATTGCTTTGAGCCTCAATTGTGTGGTGTCGCCAGCAAAAGGGTTTTACCTTTAACGTCAAGTTCTTGGAGGCAACCAAAGACGATGCTAATAGATAATGTTGTCTGTAGAGTCTCTTACCTCTACAGACCATAACTAGGAGTTTCTCATGACACTGGGTATTTTGGTAGATAGTCCACAGCACTTGGAGAGTATGTCACAAGAGGAATAGCTTTATTTTTGTTATTTATATATGTATACATATATGCTTAAAGGCACTATATGTATTTTACGTAAACATAAAATAAATTTCCCTATGGCCTTTTCAGTCAGCCCGATGACTCATTCTTTCAATCTCCCTCAGAGTTGTCTTCCCCCTCTCCAAGGATAAATCTTCCCATCTTTCCTGTTTTCTCCCTCATAGCATCTATGTGCTACTCTCTCCTTCTCTACATACTCTTCCCTACCTCTACCTTGCCTTTCTTCTTTTTTCTTTTTTTTTTTTTTTAATTTTTCTGGTTCCTTTGGTTACTCCAGGTCATATGTTCACTACTACATATCTTAAAATTGGAATCACAATATAAGAGAACATTTAATATTTGTCTCTCTCTGGATCTTCTCACTCAGTATGATCCATTGTCGTTACATCCACTAACTTGCACATTTCATGACTTCAGTCTCCTTTTCAGCCGAAAAGAATTTTGTTATGTGTACGTCCCTCATTTTCGCTATACATGCATTTGTTGAAGAACATTCAAGTTGTTTCCGTTTCCTTGTTTTGGGGAGCAGGGTGGAAGTGAGTGTGGCTGGACAAGTGTCTGTGGGTTAGGATGTCTTTTGAGAATGTGCAGGCGGGATAGAGCTGGGTCATATAGTAGATATAGTTTTAGGATTTTTGTGGACTTGTCACACTGATTCCCACAGTGGCTGCACCAGTTTGCAACCCCAGCAACTATAAAGAAGGGTTCCATTTCCCCTACATCCTCTCAAGCGTTTGTTTGTTGCCAGTTGTTGTTTTTTTTTTTGTATTTTAACCATTCTGGCTGGAGCAAAATGAAATCTCAAAGTTGTTTTAATTTGCATCTCTCTAGTTGCTACAAATACCTATATTTATTAAAATGAATTTTACTTGCTGAATTCTCTACCTCTGTATTTGAATGCTTGTTTGTTTATCTCTTTGCTGTAGATTTTTACAAAAGAAAAAAAAATTCTAACATGAATGGCTGTTTTTGAGGGCTATGTCATGCCATGTACAAATGACTGGAAGAGTGTATTAAGAAGGTTGAGGCAAAATATTATCATTAAATGTTGTGGGTAATTTGTTGAAGCATTTCAGTGTTTGAGGAATAGCATGTGAATCAATAAATAATTAAAATAACGATGATGAGGACAAAGGAAATCCTTCAGGGTAAAGTGTTTCAATCAGAATCATTGACTTCATCTTTCAACACTTCACGGTATCAACCAGAAAGACATACAATAACACATATACAAATTAATATCTTGGTTAGGTGAAGAAATTTTTTTTAAAAAATCCCTTAATAGAACTGAGAGTGTAGCTATTGATTTCTTAGGAGATAGCCTTGCTAAAGGCTGAATTGCTTTATGACTAAATCACGAGCCTCAGCACTGGCCTCAGCGTTTCCTTCAGTCAAAATCACAGCGGATATCTGCAGATCCCTAGAGCTGTTTCTCTGAGTAAACTGGTAAAACACAAATATTTCCCTGAGGGGTTTTGATCCAGTGCTAGATTAGCTGCCTGGACTTGATCATTTCAGTTTTTCTCCGAGAGATCTATACATGCTACTTGCCTACTTGATGTGTCCTTCTGTATTCGAGAATTACAAGAGGCAAAAGTTGCAACCCATGTACATATTTAGTACCCTGCAGGGGAAGATGAAGATGAAGATTCCCAAGGTATCTGATCCTTCTAGGTGAGACATGATTGTTTGTGGCAGTTAAATATATTATATTCTGCTAAGGAACATTATATATTTATAGTTCAAAGTTAGTTGCCAATCATCTGTGACTCGCGATTCATATAAACACTAAATTGATGATCTTAGAAAATTAACTACACATACTCTGAAGCCTCCAAATCTAAAATGCAGTTTGCAGTTTTGACAGGGGATGAAAAAGTGGATATAGTTGTAAATAATGTAAGTTTATCGGGCAATTGTAAGTGTTGGTGTACACACCCTAGTTAGCATTATTTTCTCCAATCATTTTCGATTCACCAAGTTCCATTGATTCCCTCTTCTCAGTTCTAATGACATCCTGGGAAATGCCAGAGCTTTCTTGCCAGTTACTAAAAACTGCAGGCTAGTCTTACTCATTCTTAAACTTCAATGTCATCTGCTTCTCTCCTTCCAGAGCTAAATTGGTAGCCATGTGTTTTCTCTGCCGTGGGTTGCTTCTCCCTTCCTCATGAATCTGTAGTTGTCCATCAATAGTGAAAGGAGGGGGGAGTGAAGACACAGGCAGTACTTTTCATGATGCTTTTGATTTCTGGGCATGCGTATGCATTAAGCTAATGGCAGCTGCAGATGCCCTCACGGAGCTTGCTTTCCAGAACACGGGTGCATGATCCTTTCCATGTCTCAATCAAAGAGCGACTCACTGACTTTTCGTACTCTGCTTCTCTCACCCTGTTTTTCTTGTATTCCACAGAAGCTGGCTCACAGCTCTATTCTCACGACTTCACTTCTTTTCCTTAAGGTTGGGGGAACCAAAGCAGTTAATCAAACCTCTAACACTCATAGAAAATCAACTTAAAAAAAAAACGAAAAAACCAACCTGTTTCACTTTCGCAACATCAAACCATGGAAATGATTTCTGCCATGTTGCTTTGTTCCTTCACTCTCCTTTTTAGACAATTCTCTTTGCCATATATAAAAAAAATAGGTCCCAGGAGATGGTGACTTGGTATTCATATCACTTTCATCCAGGACATGGGGTGCCAGGTCCCCATTCTGGAAGAAAAATCTTTCTTCACTTAACTATTAGATAGGGTGACTGTATTTCATTGTCCATTTGCACATGTGAGGATTAAGAGGAAAAACAGGCCTAAGCTTCTTTATTTGTGGCCAAAAAAATTGTGCAGCAAGCGATGATGTAAGTTGGTCAAGTGGGTTTAGCCACAACTAAGATGTCAGGCCCTCAATATTCTGTGCTTTATTTTCGAATATTAGGAATTTGATGATCCTTTAAGAGTTCAGTCCTTAATGATCACTCATAGTGTCAGAGGAAATAAAACACATCCAACATCAAATTTGGTTCAGAAATTTGACTGTAGAAATCAAGTGTTTTAGGAATAATGTAACTCAATTATTTTAAAATAGCCATGTGGTCAAGAGTGTGCTTTCCAGGACAATGGTTTAGTTCTCAGCAATTTGCATTCGGCGAATAGATTTTTTTTATTGCCTTTATTATTGATTTCTCCATTACTATTTGAACAGTTGTGTTGGGCATACATAGATATTACAATATATTATCCTTCACCTTTGGTGACAGCTACCATATGATTTCTCTGTTCTTTTCAAATTCCAAACTTCTCAAAATAATTGTATATTGCATGGCTAAACTCACTATTTCATTGATCTCTCAACCCTCTAATGTTTCCACATTTCTTGAAGTAGTTAATAGCGATTGCTTTCAAATCCACATCTCACCATCAGAAGAAACTAGTGCTGTTTATCTTCCTGTCTTAATGTGTGTCTGTATTTGTTCTCTGACTCATATATATACTCCCAGTTGCCTCCTTACCACAAAGTGGCCTGTTTGAAACTCCTTGAGCATTTCTGTACAAATCTACAAGGTATTCAAGGATTCAGACTTGTTGCTGAGTCCCCTACCTTTCCTTTGTGTGTTTTCTTACTAGAAGTGCATGTCCTATAGTGTCAAATGTGAAGTTTACTATAAGAAACATTCAATTGTGCATTTCTAGTTTCAGGTTTTCCAGATTTATATAGATAATAGACTTAATAATTTCTTCATTCATCTTCTTAAACAGTTTGTCTAAGACAAGTTGTTCAATTCCTTCCCCACTTTGTATAGCTTACACTAATAATGGAAGCACAGGCTGTAAGAGCTGATTTTATTTCTTCTCCCATCAGTTTTGGAGAAAGTACCACAAGGTGCTGAGTAGAAGGTATATAAGGTATATATTTTTTGTTTTAGGATGAAATGTATTATAGAATCCATTTGGTTCATAACTTCTGTTAGCTTCACTGTGTCTTTGTTTAGTTTTTGTTTCCATCATCCGTCGATTCTGTGAGTGGTATGTTGAACTCTTCCACTATTATTGTGTGAAGTATACTATGTGCTCTGAGCTTTAACAGAGTTTCTGTTATAAATATGGGTGCTTTTGCATTTGGAGCATAAATGCTCAGAATTGAGAGTTCATTTTGGTAGATTTTTTTTCCTTTGATGAGTATACAGTGTCCTTTCTTACCTTTTTTGATAATATTTGTTTGAAAGTCAATTTTGTTTGAAATTAGAATGGCTACTCCAGCTTGTTTCTTGGGACCATTTGCTTAGGAAAATTTTTTCTAGTCTTTTTCTCTGAGGTAGTATCCTTCTTTGTGACTGAGGTATGTTTTGTGTATGCAGCAAAATACTAGGTCCTATTTACATATCCATTCTGTTCGTCTATGTCTTTTTATTGGGGAACTGAGTTTATTGATATTAGGAGATATTAAGGAAAACTGATTGTTGCTTCATGACATTTTTGTTGCTAGAGGTGGAATTATGTTTGTGTGGCTAACTTTGTTTGGATTTGTTGAAAGAAGGTTACTTTTCTGCTTTTTTTTAGGGTGAAGGTTCCCTCCTTGTGTTGGAATTTTCCATCTATTATTTTTTGTAAGGCTGGGATTATGGAAAGATATTGTGTAAATTTGGTTTTGTCATGGAATATCTTCGTTTCTCCATCTATGGTAATTGAGTGTTTCTCTGTGTAGCAGCCTGGGCTGGCGTTTGTGTTCTCTTAGGGTCTGTATGACATCTGCCTAGGATCTGCTGGCTTTTATAGTCTCTTGCAAGAAGTCTGGTGCAATTATGATTATAAATTAAAAGGTCTGCCTTTATATGCTACTTGACCTTTTTTCCTTACTGCTTTTAATATTCCTTCTTTGTTTTGTGTATTTGGTGTTTTGATTATTGTGTAATGGGAGTAATTTCTTTTCTATTCCAATCTATTTGGAGTTCTCTAGGCTTCTTGTATGTTCATGGGCATCTGTTTAGGTTGGGGAAGTTTTCCTCTATAATTTTGTTAAAGATATTTACTGGCCCTTTAAGTTGGGACTCTTTGTCCTTTTCTATACCTATTATTCTTAGGTTTGGTTTTCTCATTTTGTCCTGAATTTCTTGGATGTTTTGTATTAGGGACTTTTGCAGTTTGCATTATCTTTGACTGTTGTGTCAATGTTTTCTATGGTATCTTCTGCTCCTGAGATTCTTTCTTCTATCTCTTGTATTCTCTTGGTGATACTTGCATCTATAATTCCTGATGTCTTTCCTAGGTTTTCTATCTCCAGGGTTGCCTCCTTTGGTGATTTTTGTTTTTGTTTTTGTTTTTATTTCTATTTCTTAGATTCTGGATGGTTTTGTTTAATTCCTTCACCTGATTGGTTAAGTGTTCCTGTATTACTTTAAGAGAGTTATTTATGTCCTTCTTAAAGTCTTCTATCATCATCAGTGATTTTAAATCAGAGTCTTGCTTTTCTAGTATGTTGGGTTTTCCAGGACTTGCTCTGCTGGAAGAACTGGGTTCTGGTGATGCCAAGTAGCCTTGGTTTCTGCTGTTTATTTTCTTGTGCTTGCCTCTTGCCATCTGGTTTTCTCCGGCATTAGCTGCTCTTGCTGTCTCTGACTATAGCTCGTCCTTCCAGTGGACCTGTGAGCCTTTGGTCTTAGGTGTGTTAGCGTCCTGTGATGCCAGTTCTCTCTGGGCAGGGTTTGGGTGTGGAGAGTTGTGTCACAGGATTTCTTCTGCAGAGCTGATGGAAATTGGGAGGATCCTCTGCCCTGTGCAAAAGGATCTCCTGGGGGGGGGGGTCCCTCTTTGGCCAGTTATTGGAGCAAAAGTGGTGGTCTCACCCTTGAGCTTAGGAGTGACAGCACTCCTGGGAGACCAGCTCTCTCTGGGAAGGATTTCGGTATGGAGAGCTGTAGCACAGCCTTAGCTCCAGGGTACACATGGAGACTGGATGGAAAACATTTCATTGGGGCTGAAGTACATTTTCAGCAGTTTAGTCCGTTATCATTATGGTGGGAATCAGGTCATCATGGAAACAGTCATGCTGCTGGAAAAGAAGCTGAGAGTTATACTACTTGATCCAAAGGAAGCCAGGAGGAGACTGTGACAGTGGGTGTAACTTGGGTTTAAATGCTACCTCACAGCCCACCTCCACAGGGATCTAATTTCTCTACCCAGGCCACACCACCTCATAGTGCCACTCCCTATGGGCTAAGCATTCAAGCCCATGAGCCCTTTGGGTGCCATTCCTATTCATACCACCACAGTGGGTTTTCTGGGTAGAGTTACAAGAAGAAGGTTAACTCAGCCTTAGGATAAAGCAGAAATTCAAGAAGATAAAAAAGAGAGAGAGACAACAATGTCAGCAAAACCAAAATCAACAAGAAAGAGACCTGAGTTCCTGACAAGGTCAAACTATCATCCTATTGTGGAATTAAGCCACATCTGAAGTATACTATAGTTTTAGAACTTCTGAGCAGCAGGATTAGCAGACCTCTTCTGGTTGATGGCATCGTTTTCAATTGTGTTTTAAGATGGATCCATTTTTAATACTTCTAAAGAAGTACAGTGAATTAAAAGGATGTTTCATTTTTCTCAACAAGCTGGGAACTGAAATGCGTACCTGGGGGCAACAAGAAAGTTATAGACTGGCTCTATATCCCATAAGCCTTTACAATTGCAATGTTCTCATCATTGCATTAAAATTTATGAAAGCAACAATAAGAAGTCCACATCTCTAGGTTCATACTGACATTATTAAAAAAAAATACTGAAGCTGTTTTCTCCCTTATTGAAATACCCTATTTTGAAATTTCAGTGAACGTAGAGTGGGTAGCCCAGAAAACTGATCAGAAGCCAGAAGCAAACCCAGATATTATCACAAAAACAAGGAATTACAAGCCACAGTTCAAGGGAAAAACCCTATCAATATGACAAAAGAATGAGATAATTAAAACACACCATAATCTACTACTACACTCCAGCAGCTTCTGCTTGGGCAAGATCTTCATGACCTGAAATCACATTTCTGCTCTCTTCATTACGAAGCCCTCCTCGACTCTGTGTTTAATTCACAGCATCCTTGTGAGTGGGAAAAATAACTCTTGTCTTTCTTTTGTGGTATCAAGTTTAATTTTAGAGACATTTACTACCAAGGCCAATTTTAGTAAGAAAACCGACTCATGCAATCAAATTTGGGGTCTTTCAAAGATATTCTCTATATTGACGTTAAGATCCTATTTTAGAAGTCAGGCTCTAGAAGGAAACACTCTGCTTTCCTTACTTGATTCTGCTTTAAATGAGTAAGTGTCAGTTTCAAAGTCTAATTTTAACTACAAGAAGATCTACTGAATGATTTTACAGAGAGTGGCAAGAAATGAACAACCACCAAATTAAAAAAAAAGTCTTAAGTTAATATTTTAAAATGTTAGTTCACTGTTGTTCGTGATTATGGAAGACAGAAATTTCATGATTCTCATTTTAACTTGCACATGCAAACCTGTGTTTCTCCGATTCTATTAGGTATTTAGAATTGTAAGCTTAACTATCTCTTGCTATGTCCGACTTAGAACCTTTTGCTGTCTCTGTGGGTTTGGGGACTTTTGGGGACTGTTTTGGTGCCTAGAAAGCATCATCTACTTAGAGAATTAATGGGTTTTCTTTACAGGGTCTGGGAAGGTAATGAACAGAAATTCTTTTTTTTTTTTTTTTTTTTTTGGCCTTCTATTACAGAGCTTCCAAAAGGCTGATAACCACAGTAAAAGTTTATGTGGTCAGAGAGATTACAGCATTAGAAAGAAAGATAAACTGTTGTGAATGTGGGCTTCCTTATGAGTGCGCTATCCAAGGCCTCTCCACACCCAGTTTAAGACCTAAGTGTGGACACTTTGCCCCTTCTTAGAATTGGGAACAAAACACCCATGGAAGGAGTTACAGAGACAAAGTTGGAGCTGTGACGAAAGGATGGACCATCTAGAGACTGCCAATCGGGGGATCCATCCCATAATCAGCTTCCAAATGCTGACACCATTGCATACACTAGCAAGATTTTGCTGAAAGGACCCAGATATAGCTGTCTCTTGTGAGACTATGCCGGGGCCTAGCAAACACAGAAGTGGATGCTCATAGTCAGCTATTGGATGTATCACAGGGCTCCCAATGGAGGAGCTAGAGAAAGTACCCAAGGAGCTAAAGGGATCTGCAACCCTATAGGTGGAACAACATTATGAACTAACCAGTACCCCGGATCTCTTGACTCTAGCTGCATATGTATCAAAAGATGGCCTAGTCAGCCATCACTGGAAAGAGAGGCCCATTGGACTTGCAAACTTTATATGCCCCAGTACAGGGGAATGCCAGGGCCAAAAAGTGGGAGTGGGGGTTTAGGGAAGTGGGGGGAGGGTATGGGGGACTTTTGGGATAGCATTGGAAATGTAAATGAGGAAAATACCTAATTAAAAAAAAAGAACAATGTAAGTGCTGAGAACAGGGTACAGAAACTGGTTCGATTGGGCAGGGACCTCAGCGTAGCAGACTGAGTGTTTTTGCTAGAGGCCAAGAAAAACAGAGCAGAGGTGTGGTTGCTGGTTCCTTCTTATCTCTCTTCCTAAATCCACACCTTAGGGTAGAGGCTGTGGGTGAGGACACGATGGTAACTAAGAGGAGGCTGCTGGATGCCTCCAGATTATGCCTACTTTACTGACCGGCTGATCCCTTCCCCATCCCTCAGCCTAGTTAGAGACATTTGTCTTCTGCAAAAAGCCCAGGATGAAGAGTTTCATGGTACTCTGCACCCTTTCTGAACAGGGGCTCTGCTCTCTTTCTCTCCCTGTAATGATTCACCTATGGATTTATGATAAACTTCTTGATAAAACTCACCCTCTGTGGTTTCTGAATTTCAATCTCTACATTCATGACAGCATAGCTTGAACGACATTGATTTCGGGGGGGGGGGATTTGGTGGGTGTAGAATTTTTCTGTTACCCTAGCACCTTAATAAGATCCAAGAAACTCTCTGTTACCTTTAAAAGTACCCCAATATTACTATAATAGAAGTATGGTTATCATCTTCTTTTCTTTTTCTTTTTTAAAGTTTGTTGTTCATGGCATTTACTGTTGTTTCAAAGTTTTCTGTCTGAGAGTTGCCCCATAATTACGCTATAAATGGTACCATCCCAGACAAGCTGAAATCTTATCATCTGTAGCCTTTTAGAGTTCACAGTTTCCATGCTGCTTTTACTCTAGGTGAGATACTTATGTGTTTATCTACAAATTCTCTAGGCTCCAGTCACATGGAAGAGCTTTAAAGTTCATTCATTAATTTAATAATTCTATTTTTCCTTCACAATGGATTTTTTATTGTTAGGGGAATGTTAAGAACACTCATAAATACAAGTATTTATAGAAGACAAATTCATTTATATGTATATATACTGCATGGCATTATAAAATATGCGTATAGTAACATGGTTGCTACAGTGAAGAAACTAACATATCAATATTATCACACAGTTGACAACTGCGAGTTATTGTATGTATCTGTGAGTGTGTAAGAACAGTTAGAGTTTATTCATTTGTTAAGTATCTCAAGGAAATTGCAGTGATATAAACTACCCATGCTGTATATTAATAAATTTGTTTGTATGTGTGTACATATGCACATTTATTAACTTTTTTATAGCTCAAAATAATCTGCTTTAATATTAAATTAAAGAAAGGCTATTTCTTTTAGCTGTGAAGCTGTGCTCTGTGGGTGAGTCTGAGAACTGCATGAGGGAGCACTTGCAGTTTGGCATTGGCACAAAGGACCACAGAAGCTTGAAATGGCTGCTTTCTCTGCTGGATAGGGAATGGCATGAGTCTCAGATTAATTCCTGTGACTCAGATTCTCTTCTAATATGAAAATGAGAAGTTGTGCAATTCTGTCACTGCATCGAAGGGGGGATTCCTTTAAAGTCAAGCCAAAAGTTCATTAAATTTTAAAAACTTCTCTGCTTTTGTTTCAACTTTAAAGGTCTTTGACCTCATGTAAGTTATATAACTTGCAACATGGTTTTATAATTAGCAAATGGCAATTTTTCACACTAATGCTTCTTTAAATATTGGGAAACAAAAGATCTCCCATTGTGTTTGTACCTGCAAGCCGATCTTAACCATAGTCTACCTGATAGTGTTGTTGCATAATTAGTCATGTGCTGTTCTAAGTCACTGTAAAAGTTCATGATCTACCAAAGAATAAGTCCCTGGACTCAAATAGTATGTAAACATAGAGTGTTTTATTCTGCAGAAGTTCAGTATGCTGGGGTCTCTCTGATGCCAGGATAGAGAGACAACCAAGTAAGCTTGCAGGCATGATTTAAAGCACATTAGAGGATTCCCCAGTAGGTGACCTCTATGTTAATCTGTTGGGTCCTTCTCTATGCACATTTCATTACTGGGGAGTGGGAATGTCTGGAAACTGTTGCTCAGGAAGTAACTGGGGAAGTCTGGAAACTGCTGCTTATCCATTGTCTTGCCTCAGGGCAGGTTGGGGAGGGGCAGCTTTTGAGGTCTAGACTTGGCCTGGAATTGCCCAGTTCTTGGAAACAGAGATGTAGGCCTAGTCTCCTTAACTGCCAGTTTGAACCCTGTCATGGAATCAGCCCAGCCTTCTCACCTTATGAGGAAATAAAAGAAGCATGTGCATGTATGTATATATGTATGTATATATATATGGATATATGTATGTATGTACACACACTTGTAAATGAGAGTACATAGGCCCATTTTCATTAAGTGGCTATGGCAGAAAGATCTTTGCTAATTATTGTTTTTCCTGTGATATGGAACACAAAATTTTCATCAACAGTTCTGCAAATGAACTCTTTGTACAGGATGGGAAAGTATTAACAGAATTTGAGAGGCTTTTCCTGCAGTATATACCCGAATGAACTGACCCTTTTCTCAGAAGGATCAGGCAATAGTTTAGATCTTTGACTCCTGCAGTAGAATCATAGACCTTGACATTTAACCATCAGCCGAGATTATGTGTTTTCTCTTCATGCCTTATACTTGTAATCAGGTTGCAGAGTCACTCCATCTGATCAATCAGAATTATTGCTTCTCAGGACCTACAGGTGAGGGTTATTTTCTTAAAAAAAAAAAAAAAAAAAGAACCGCTCATAATTTCTGTAGTGTGTTTGTCTCTTTTCTTTGTCTGCTGAGATATTTTGCAGACTGTGGGTATTTAACGGATATTAAATGATGATTCTTTATTGACCTTCCTAGGTTTGCAGAACTTTGGAAAATTTTCAGAGAGACATTTAAAATGTTTTGTGATCGTTAGGATTTTAAAATAGAGTTATGATGACCTTTCCAAAGGAATAAAGCAGAAAGTTGTTGTAACCTGAAGGCCAAGCAGCTAAAACCGATACAACTGGCCTCTATCCCACTCGCTAATTATATCTAAGTAGATACACCGACTGCAAGCTTTTTGTTAATTCCAATTTATAGGACATCCTGGGGATGGTATTGTCAGAAAGGACAAATGGCCTCCATGGCATAAAAGTAGAGTGTCAAAGAAACTCTGCGCAGACAGCCAAACTAGATACTCAGTCCCCATGCCCTCAGTGGGAGTATTGGTTCCAATTATGCTTGTTAGTTTCATTACTGGCAAGATCACATGAAAGCAGATCCTGTAAATATTTCTTAATGCTGTAAAAGCTGCCCCAAATATAGTGACTAAACTCAAATTTTGTTATCCTATGATTCTGGGGGAGGCCAGGAGCCCTACCCTAGCTCCTTACACAGAGTCAAATGAGCCGGAACAGAGCAGTCTTCGGGAGACTCTCGGGAGGAACCAGTTTCCTGTGCCTTTGCAGTTTCCTGATCCTATTACCTGCAATTCCTTGGTTTAGGGCCTCACTTCTTCATTCTCAGAACCAGGGCAGCAGGGATTTTAGACTCCTGAAGTCGAATTATAGACCTTGATATTTAACCTGGAGCAGAGATTTTGAGACTTTTCATGCTGACATACTTTATATTGTATATTATATGTTATATGATCATTATCATATCTTATTTTAGTCACCACTGTAAAAACAACCCCTTCTATTGCCCGAGTTTTTGTTCCACCGGCAAGAACACGCTCAGGACAACCGGAATCTTCTGTGGCAAAAGCTTTATTGCTTACTTCTTCAGGAGCAAGAGAGAAAAAGGCAAAACCCCATCCCTTTTTAAGGAGAATTATCCTCCGCCTAGGACGTGTTGCTCCCTGATTGGCTGCAGCCCATTGGCCGAGTTGTCATCACGGGGAAGGCAGAGCACATGGAGTGAAGAACTACCCCTGGCACATGCGCAGATTATTTGTTTACTACGTAGAACACAGGATGTCAGTGCCATCTTGTAACGGCGAATGTGAGGGCGGCTCCCCACACCCTTCCATCATCTAAGGTCATATAATCATAGATTTGGATGATTAGGACTTGAACATCTCACAGGAAGGTGAAGGTATGGGGTTTTGTTACCATACACTGAAAGAAAAATTGTATCTTCAGTGTACAAAGTTCAGTATCAAAGCAAGGAGATAAAAAGTTGGGAAAAGATGATGGCTAGTGATGAGTAAGTGGATTTTCAGTTGTCGTGTTTTAGTGTTTTAATCATGCCAGTGCTGTGTGTTTGCAATGTAAATTTCCTGATCTTCAGTTCTGTCACCTGGACAATAAGCTTAGAAGGCTTGCCTCAGAGGACTCTTTGGGAAGGTTTATGTTGATTTTCGTATCAACCTGCAGCATTATAATTTCTTGGCTCAGAGCCCATTAGCATGAAGGCCCAGCTGAGGTTTGAATAGTTACCTCTCAAATCAGTACATTTTTTTTGATGCACCTTTGTGTTGGTCATTAAATCAAACTTAAGGTAACCTTGGCAATCTACTTCCTGTGGCCCTGAGAGAAAGATGCCCTGCTCTTTTGCAGGCAACTCCTTATCTACTATCATATGGCAGACGGCGTGGGGGTCGCATCTGAATTAGAGAATTTGACCCCTTGTTGAGAAGTTATCACTCCAAAAGTCTGTTTTGAAAAAAAAAAAAAAACCCACAAAGCTAAATATTGACCATCAGAGTGTATCAAGTCTGTGATCTCACAGGTGGTGACTGGACATTAATTATGTCAATGTCTTCAATGAATAGATTCTGTTGAAAAAGTGAAACAGTTGTCAGTCAGTAAGGTGTTTTGCTCTGTAAACAAACAGCTTGTTGTTATAGCTACAAGAAAATGAATGAAAACTGAATTTGATATGGTAACATTTTAACAGTTTCAATGTTAAGGCAGATTCCCTCACTTGCTCTTAAGAATTCTTTTATACTAAAATTTTTTCTTTTTGATTGTGTTGTATAAATAGATGTCTTCTATTTCTTTTGAATTCTGATAGAGTCTGTTCTGAAGTTCTGATACTCGACTTTATATCAATAACTTGATGTAAAAATATTAGAATATACTTGAAAATATATACCCTTTAGATGCTGGTATTAGAAAGTCTTTTAATTTAAAAATGGATCATTTAATATTTTGGAGAGTCATGATTTACCAATATAAGATATGCTACTGTAGTAATACACGTAGTATTACCTGTCTATTTTTTAATAAAGAATGAAACCTTATGTCTTAAATGATTTGATATAGAACTTCATGTACAGGCAAATACTATATGACACATTCTGGATTTGTTGCTCTATAAGTTAGATAAAATCATTATTTTTCTCTTACATTGAATGCATTTGTGTGTGTCATCAAATAACTAATAAGGTATAAAGAAATCATTAGCCTTTCTTTAGAACGATATTTAAGCCAGTGAACTATAAAATTCCAAGTTCTTCTAAATGTCACTTGGAGTTCTGGGGGATGTCTCTCTTTTGAATTCAGAAATCATAAATTGAACATCTTGATATAGTTGAGTAATCGGGAAATGAGCACTGCTTCACAATCGACTGGTACATGTGATCCTAAGCAGGACGACAAGGATGGAGAGGGCAAAGATGCATAATAAATGCATCTGAAAATGGGACTTAGCATAGAGTGAATACCAAAATGTCCTCTAGGTTAGAGAAAGTGTGTCTCCATTTATTCATTATGTGTCCTAAAGAACAGGTGTGTGATGGATTGATCCTTTCGAACTTAGTACTAATTATTATTCTGTCCTTAAATAAAATTTAGTCTAGAGAAATATGTCTAACTGTAACCATCTACCCTAATGGCTACAGCTACCATGAACTTGTCGTCTTTTCTTCACTGAGAGTCCCTCCCAATCTTTTTTTTTTAATCAACCTACTTTTAAAATATTTGCAGGAATGCATACTGTTAACTTGACACAGGTGATTTCAATTGTAAACAAGTGAGAATGGAATCAGGTTTTTGTAAATGTCTTTACAATTCTAGTTTCCTTTTAGACTTAAATTTTTCCTTTCATTTTTTCCCCCTTTAAGGATTGTGAAGAATTCCAGCCTCCCTACTGTTGTGTCTTACATAGATTCACGTTGAATATGTATTTCCCAGCATCTAGAGATGCTGATTCAGTGTCGTTGGTGACAGGTGTCTCAATGACAAAGGCAGGAGGCCTTTAAAATCTTTCCAGTTTGGGAGTGTCAGGATGGGTATGACATAGACTCATGCTGACAATCTAAAATGAAGGTTCTTGGCATAATTGCTATTCATTCAAAAGTTAAGAAATGCAGCTGTGTCCTCTTCACCTCCAATCTCTGCAAACTCTCCACAGGGGATATAGACCTGATCCTGTCACTTCTCAGTTTCCAAAACTTCTGCCTTCTCTTCTTTTGATGGTATGAAAGATCAGGGGACATAATGCTCTTCTCCTTCCAACTGAACTTAGACTGACCAAAGTAATCCATTTACTGGGGTAGGGGGTGGTTCCTAACCCAGAGAGAAAGACTTCTGCTTTTATTTATAAAAGAATGAATGCCTTTTTCCTTCTGTCTAGTGAATGGGGTTACACAGGAGCTGCAGACTATCCTCAAGCAAAGTGGGGACAAACAATTAAATGAATAAATACAGGAGATGACTAGAACTGGCTCTTTCCAGAATTGATGTGCAATATTTCTTTAGATGACAGCAAGAACGAGTTAGCGAGAGAACTACTTAACTCCTGGAAACAGTGGTAGGCTAACTGACCCATAGTCTTTTGAATCATTTTTTGCTTTGTGCAGCAAAATGGATGCTAAACACACATACATTCTAAAAAATGGTTAATATCAGGGTGCAATTTTGCAGTACTTGTGTCTTTCCATGAGTTATTTGCACATTTTCTGCCTATGGAGAACTTTGAACTATTGGTGAAAAACACCCACACCTTAACACAATCATTGTTACTCAGGGTCACATCATTTTACAAAGCTCTTCCCTTAACTAGATTCCAATTCTCCCCAGCCTTTTGGGTGATTCTGCAAACAGGCCCGAGGCTTCCTTCCTTGGACCCTAGCAGCTAAGGACCAGAGATAACCTGACTGTCAGCATGTACCATGGACTATCTGCCAAACATTTGATAAAAACTTCCCCATTCCTCTAAACTGTATAAGGAAGAAAAATCACTAAGCCACCTTCACGTTATCTGTCAGCCTGATGATGCTGTAATTTCGCATCTAATAAGTCTCCTCTAAAAACAACAACCATTTCACTGTTCTCCCTTGAACTCCAAACCTGAAAACTTTCTGATCATTTTAGGTTTTCTGGCTAATTTGGTTTGCACGCTGTTTTTGGGTATGATTCTTCTTCCCACAGGAGCAACTTGACAAAGGTTTCCTTTCATGCATACAAAGTAATAAAGAAACCCAAAGTTTACTACAGCTATGAATGAATCATTTGAAAATAGATCCCACGTCTGATGGTTAGGCAGGGTGAAAGGTCCCAAGAGCTTCTTATTAAATTTAAAGAAAAACATCAGGACCAAATAGTATCAGGTCAAGAATTCTTTCCTTTCCTTTCCTTTCCTTTCCTTTCCTTTCCTTTCCTTTCCTTTCCTTTCCTTTCCTTTCCTTTCCTTTCCTTTCCTTTCCTTTCCCTTCCCTTCCCTTCCCTTCCCTTCCCTCCCCTCCCCTCCCCTCCCCTCTCCTCTCCTCTCCTCTCCTCTCCTCTCTTCTCCTGTCCCTTTTCCTTTGTTTGTTTCTTTTCTTCCTTCCTTTCTTTTTAAAAATGATTTTTTTCTTTGAGAATTTCACATACATATACAATGTCTTTTGAATGTATGTATTTCTCTCTATTGTCTTCCAACTTCTGTCAGATATCCCCCACAAAGATTTATTTTTGACTACTAGAGTCATGTAGGATTAGGGATGTGTTTAAGACAGTGATCACTTTACCACACATTAAATAACAAAATAAAAAATATTTATGGGGCCATCTGAATAGCACAGTGGATAAAGGTGCTACCACCAAGACTGATGACAGGAGTTGAATCTCTAGGACCCACATGGTCGGAGAGAATCTCCTCCTAAAATTATCCTCCTCTACATGGGCCATGTCACATTCACATCTACACACACACACACACACACACACACACACACACACAGCATCCTCACATGGGAATTTGAATAGTTAAGCAATGAGGTGACCTCTCCCCCCACTTTTGTGCTTCTGGACTCAAACTTAAGACTCTCTACATACTAGGAAACACAAAGAAAAATTTTAGTTCAAACTTTAGTTTTCATCCACTTTCAATGGATGAGTTCAAATTGATAGCTTTTACTAAAGATAAAAGCAAGCAAAATACCCCATCTTTCCAGAAGCATTCTATGTTTGTGATCTATGAAGTTAATACTCTAGTGTGAGCTTTGTATATGACTTTTAACCTTCCCTTCACTATTTCCATTGCTTTGTTTCCTTTACTTTTTTTTCTCCTTCCCTTTTTTGTTTGTTTTTTTCCCTGGGTAGACATTATACCTCAAGTGTTAAGACTCATGACTACCTAAGATAACCGTCTTCTGAGAGGCTTTACCCAGCAGCTGACCAAAACAGATACAGAGACTCACAGCCAAACATTAAACTCAGGGATCTTGAAGGGTCTTGAGGAAGAGCTAGGTGAAGGATTGAGGAAACTGGAAGGGATAAGGACTCCACAAGAAGACCAATAGAGTCAAATAACCGGGACTCTTTGGAGGTCCCAGAGACAGAACCACCAACCAAAGAGCATAGATGGGCTAGAGATAGTCTCCCTGCACATATGTAGCTTATGTGCATTTTGGTCTTCATACAGGCTCCCCAACAAGTAGAGAGGGGGCTGTCCCTAAAGCTGTTGCCTGCCTGATAGTCCAGTTCCCCTAATTGGGTTGTTTTGTCTGGCTTCAGTGGGAGAGACTATGCCAGGTCCAGTAGTAACTTGATGTTGCAGGATAGGTTCATTCCCAAATTGTCTTCCACCCTTTCAGAGGAGAAGAGAGTGGGGATGGGGAGGGGCTGTGTGATGGGGAGACTGAGAGGAAGTGGGCACTGTGATCTGGATATAAAGTAAATAAATTAATTAATGGAGTAAAGACTAATGAGTACAATTAACTTGTAGATCGACTGTTTATTTCTTAAAATTTTACTATTACTGTCATTTTATATCAAGTGAATAATGTATAGATGGTATAAGGAGTTTTGATAGAAGGCTAGCTCACACAATGGTGTGGATGCCCAGTCATCAACTTTATGAGCCACAAATGATCAAGAACTCTGCATATAAATGGAGTTTCTAGATTTTGGCTTAGCAGATGCAGAGATGAGGCATTATGTTGAAGTTTAATACAAGCTTTCCTCTTAGCAAATATACTGTCCCTTTTGAAGATGACAAAATTTAAAATGACTTTATTTTAAATGTAATAGTATCAGGGAAAATGAGCTAAGGCACAGGCAACCTACGTTTAGTCTGGGTTTGTCCTGAGTAACTCCGGAGTGTACAGCCTCCTTTCCTCTACAGGTGGGAATCCCATGGAGTGTGGCATTCGAGGTGTGCTTTGGTAACCTATATTTTTACAAACCAGCTGTGGAGTGATTAGTGAATCATTTTAGGACATTACATAGTAATTGCTAAAATGAGTAAGGCTCATTCCCCTCCTATATCCAATCCCTTAACCCATCATTTTGTACTTTCATAACTTAAATACAGATTTATGTAGATTTTGATTCACTAACATGCTCATTTAGTTGAAGATTAATTTTATTTCTGAGAAATTTTCATGAGTCTTCCCTGATCTTATATGCAACCATGATGGCACAGGACCATTCCCGATTCGATGCATAGAAAGTGATGGGTGTGGTTGAGGAAGAAGAGGGCAGAGATGAGCAAGAAGATGAGGGGAGGAGTTATGACATGCTAAGGAAATGAATGATTTGCTTACCCCAGGACTCTATCTTGGAGAGATAAAATAGCTACCCTACCAAAAACCTCATTGAAACTTAAATCCTTTTCAAATCCATTGATGACTTTCTTCTCTACTAAGGATAAACTTCATTATGTCTCTACACAAAGCAACAATCCAGGCAGACAGAACAAGAAAACTTGTTCTTTTTTTTTTTTTTTTTTTTTAATCACTGTTATTTAAGCATCATATTTTACTGAAAACAGCACTTTTTTTTTACACAAAATGGTTCCAGAATCTGTGTGTTCCTACAACCCTGATAACATCATTATTCATCTCCAAAGATAAGGAAATGTTACTGCATTTTGGAGAGCAGAAAGGGATGGGGGGGGGGGCATCTGACTGATAAAATAGTCAAACAGCGCTTGATAACAATTTATTTCTGACCTTTCAGTGCCTTCTGCTTCTAATGATTTTCTGTCATTTCTGTCTAGTCCAGACTTGAAGTTAGGTCTCAGAGGTACTTAGTTTTATGTTGCCACTTAACTTTCAACTTCCATTTTCAACACAGAAAGGTAAATCAGTAACTGTCACTCTGGCTTCCCAAGTTTTGTCAGGCACCCAAAAGGGATTATGACATAGATCTGAAGGGGATTTCATGTGACTTTTACTTTAATTTTGACATAATCATGGAAATGCCTTAGGACTCCAGGAACTTAATTATCCTGAAAGTTAACCTCCCCCTCTCTTCCTTTGCTTAGGTTTCTGGTTCACTACACCAGTCCTTTCTCTTCCCTGACTTATCAAGAAGTAATTAAGGAGGAGAGAAGGAAGAAAGTAGACACATTTAGGGTGAGATGTATATGTATGCTTGATGTAACTGTCTCTTTTCTCTAATATTTCTTTTTCTTTTGTATTTTATCTGCAAGGAGAAGACATGTAACTTTCTCAGTCTGGGCATTTTGGCACCCTTGCAAAACCCTCTGCACAGGTAGTGCCTCCACCTTTATTTCAAAATATTATTGAGTCCAATTTAAGCTTGGCGAAAGGAACCCTGAGGATTAAGCATCTACCCAGAGATCCTTAGAAGAAAATGAGAAAAACAAGTCTTAGGGAATCATCTGTGGAGAATTACTAGCCTTAGATCATAAAACCTTTTATGTTTTGTAGTATATTCATTCCGATAGATTTGTCTATAGAAAGGTGGATATGGATTTTGTCTGTGCAAGTCAAATTTTCTCTCTTATATTGAAGCTGACACAAACTTGCTTAAATCAGGACTCTTTTAGGCTTGGCTGGATTTATGCCCTAAAGAACGTGCTAACTCCTTGTATTGCAAATTCATCCTGGATTAAAGCAGTTCTTGCTATAGGGAAACTCCTCAAATAGAAAGGTAAAAACTCAAAATAGCTCCAGGAAGTTCCTAAAACTGACTAGAATCACTAAGCCACTTCCTGCCAGAGTAAACAATGAAAGTTGAAAGGTCTTCTCAGAGTAGTGGAGTGAAGCTGTAAAGAAGACTTTCAGACAAGCCAATCTATAAAGAAGGCTTTGAGATTAGACCAGTTGCTTTTAAGAAGCAGAAACCTGCTGAACAGCCATGAAAAGGTAGAGACAAAGTGAGGCATTTAGAAATGACACTCTCCAATCTGTTGAGTTTCCTTCAGGCTGTGCAATGTGCTCCAGGTACCCAGCACTGTGAAGAGTCAGTGTTCTGGAGGGGACTGTGGTGATGCGGCTGTCTTTGCAGCACTTCTGCTCTTGTCAATATGTGCTTTCCCATATTTCTCTAAGTAACCTCTCAAAAACTCATTGGTTTACTAAACTGGACTTTGGTGGTATCTGTACTTCTGTCTGCTGTGGGTTCCCTATCTAAAAGTGTAAAGTTATGTATGCTGTGTACCCCCAGGAAAAGTGTTGTCATACAGTGCCCCTCATCCTCTGCTCTACACCATTTTCTCTCTCATGTTCTCTCCCTGTTTTGTCTCTCCAACTCTCTGGTGTTGCCTTTGTTCTCTCCAGTTAAAGGTGGGATAGCGTCAAGTAATAGGAAATAAGGATATAAGCATCCCTAATCTAACTACCCACATATAGTGTTCTGCAAAAGCACTCAAGCTGTCCATGGGATTGTTCTATGCTCATCTTTGTCTTAGTTACATGACTAAGATGTTGGGGAAGTCCAGACAAAGTTTCATCTCTCCTGCCATGTCATCTATTTATGCTCCAAACCTGGACTGATAGTTTACTATATTGGATGAGGAAAGAACAGACTAGAGAGGAAAATTGCTGTTTTACTTACAGAACTGTGGGTGTAAAAAGCATGTGGTGAAAACTATACATACCCAAGTATAGATCTGGATCCATTCCAGTGCATAACAAGAGCCGGTCGATATACCTGGTGTGTGTGTGTTTCTTATACCATTTCATACCGTGTATACATATTATTTTAGTTTTTTTAAAAAACATTCCTGTTGACTGTATTCTATGGCACAGATAAGGTAAATTGAACTAGGTCTTATTTAAAAATTTCATTTAAATTTTACTTATTTATGGATGAATATGCTTGCAACATGTTGGGCATATGGAGGTCAGAGAACAACATGCAAAGGTCAGTTTTCCCCTTTGACCATATCTGTCCTGTGGATCAAAGGTGGGATGCTAACAGCAAATGAACACCTCCTGATCTTATTTCTTATTCTATTATCAATTGATACATAAAACATTTATTGAATAATGTTTCATCATCTCAGTAGAAGATGGTGCCATGTCCGTCTTTTTATTTAAGCACACTTTATGTTTCCACCATGATTTTACAGCTGTCATTAAAAAATTCTCTCTCAGATGTAGGTCCTAGGTTTCTTATGAAAATGTCATAAAAGAACTAGATATCTTGTTTATGATGATTTGTGCTCTTTTATCATGATTCCAAATAGTTTTTTGTAGCAAAAGTGATATAAAATTTATCAACTATGCATATATATATATGTATATGTATATATGTGTATATATATATATATATATATATATATATATATATATATATATATATAATGGTGAGTTATTGCCCTTATTTCTAGACCTCACTGATACATTGTTAACACAGTAATCAATGACTATCATTGTTCTTTGTGAAAAGAACAATATTCTATTCTGAGAGTAGATTTGGAGAATTTACAGATTTGAAGCATACTTTGCCTGGGGCTGTCAAATGTCAAAATGATCACTAAAACGTTATTTATATATTTATCTGCCTGACTATTATCTATTCATCTGTCCATGATTTCTGAATACACTGTATGACATTTACACATATACCAACTAATGTTATATAGAAGGTATTTGAATTTTGTTTCCTCCAGATTCTTACAGGGAGCAGATATTAGTAGCTGTATGGCTCATAGTGAGTTAAAGTTATAATGGGGACAGCAGGCTTCTATACTTCTGGTTAACAGAAGGCACAATACCAGCAGAGATTTTCTAACTCTGCATTTAAAAAAATCTCTTGAATAGCTATTATGACTTTCTAAAGCCATTTGAGCTTTAGCACCAAATCGACTGAAATAGTTTCATTTAAATAATTTATGGTTTTGATTGATGTTCTCACATTGGCCATAATAAATACTATTATTAATTTTAAGAGAATAGAGGATCCCAATATTGTGATGTTTTCTTTGCTTTCATCCCAAAAGTGCTTTAAAAAAGGATTAGAGGAGCAGATTTCCCCCCTCCCCCCCTCTGGGTTTGGATCCCCAGATATCCCACCTGTGGTCCTTTCACAGAAGCCCCAACCCTTTGTGTATGGGCCTGTTCACCTGCCCCTGTGGTGCAGCATCCTGTGGTGGGAAGGCTTAGTCTTCTCCAACAGGCTTATTGATCAGCAGGAATTGCTCACTCAAGTGTAAGGACATTCTCATTCTTTCCCTTGGGTTTTCCTTTCTGAGAAAACCCATAGGAAGATTTCTTTTTACCCTTCTTATTGTGTTTCCAATCAATCTTTCATTTGATATGATATGAAAACTGGGGGAGGAGGGGAATCCATCTTAAGACTCCCACTAAGCCCAGAACTTTAAGTACACTAGATTCTCGCCATTGTTTGTAAAATTCATTTCTGTTTTTAAGAGGGAAGGTCTGAGTCTTTGTTGGTTTTTTTTTTCTTCAAAATGAGCATTCAAATAAATATCACTACTTCCCCAAAATTCTGACTATAAATGTCATGTGAATGGAACGGTTTCTTGTTTTCTCTTCAACATTTGGACTTTGTAATTTCAAAATTGGAAACAGAATTTAATATCTCCGGGTAGCTTCAAATGTTTGCATAATACCAATTATTTTCTATTATTGTAGAAAGTAATGACTACATTTTGAAGCAAACGCTGATTTACTTATCCCATGCTCTTGTTCCTAATGTTTTGGACTTCATACTCACCAATATAATGTTTAATGGATCCTTTCATTACAGAACTGAAGTTGCTTTGTCATTCCTTAGGCAGGATAGTTTTTCCCCTTGAGGAGGAATTTGAAGGTAACAGTTTACTCATGACAACACGGAAGGGAGAAGAGGAAGGGAGAAGAGGAAGTGAACAACAGAAAGGCAGTGGCTAAAATTCATATCAGCTGGCTCTGAGGATGAGGACCAACAGGAAGTAACATGCTTTGATAAATGTGCATCGAAACATTTCCCTTCAGAGGAAACCGTGCTGAAAGTGGCTGGGTACCAAGAACATCTGTGTTCCTGGGATCCCAAAAGCGTAAAAGGAGCAGATGTGCAAGTCCATAGCAGGAAACCTGGCACCGTTCCTAACAATGTGGGGGAGGGATCTAGTTTTGTGCAGAAGGACCTGTGAAGCCCAGAAAAAAGAATGCTGGGGGAATGCCTGAATATTATTAGCTTTGTATAGAAATATTCTTAAAGCACATAACAGAATGAGGACAGCGTATTCATGAAAGAGACAAGAATGCTACCTATTGCAAACAATGGAGAAGACAACTCAGAAAATATATTGTGTATGCCTCTGACAATACAATTACATCCGAGTCTAAATATGGTCTGCAAAGAAAAGAAGATTCTATTTATTTTTAATATTTGCTTCTTCCTATTCTCCTTGTATAATTGTAAACTCATTCAGGGACAGAACATAATCATAGCTTCACTGAGCGGTCCATACTTTTCATGGGTACAACCAATAGTTCTAAGGATGTCTGGGCAGAAGTACTTATAAAATAGAATAAACTCTAAAATTCAATTTAGGAGGAGCCATATGATAGCAGCTGTTCACCCCATACTCCAATATCTCAAGAAAATTTATTTTAAAAAAGTAAATATCTGAGTTGGCCACAGTAGCTGGCACAATTTTAATATTCCAAATGTGTTTAGAATAAATATACTCCCTAACTAGGAAACAATATGTGGAGTGTGTGTGTGTGTGTGTGTGTGTGTGTGTGTGTGTGTGTGTGTGTGTGGTGTGCGAGTACATCTATGTACGTAGCTAGATTGTTGTTAGCTGATTAGATTAACCACTCACAATTCCTAGTAGAACATGGTTTGTCTAGTTGTTTGTCTTCTTGGTAAAAAACTGAATTGGGCTATCTTGGTAGGTCTCTTAGCCCTCCTTCGCAGAACTGCCTGTACCGTGGATATTACACTGTGCAGGAGCTAGAGGGTGATTTTGCAGTGATGATTGTCACGATGAAGACAGACAATATGAACACAGCAGGCTCTTCTGATTTTCTGGTGGGCACTGTATCAGTACAAGCCTACCACTATGTTTGGATTTTTGCTTCTTTAAGAGCGATAAATGAAAAATTAATTTAAGAAACTTTTAGTTAGTATTTGGTAGCTATTTTGTGCCAAGCTATTATTTTCTTTTGGGGAATCCAACTGTGATCTCTTTATCATGTTTTCCTTATTTAAGAAGCACATCAGAATTATTAAATATATCATCAGCACCAAACAACCTCAAATTCTTCAAAAGACAAAGCTGTAAAAAAAAAAAAAAAAAAAAAAAGTAGGAGAAATGCAATTGTGATAACCAAATTCAGAAGAATGGTTATCCTGTTAGATCAATGTATAATGTGAATGCTTCACGTATTTCTTTATTACACCAAATGAATGAAATCGATGCATAAGATGACCCAGAGAATGAGAACGGGATGGTGATGGCCTTAGAAAGCAAAACTGGAAACAATTATAATAAATGCGGCCAGTTCAGCATGGATAAACAAAAACCAAAAACTGACCAAAATTATATAACTATGGTGCTTTGATTTTCCATTACTTGAAATGGTTTTAAATACAAGACATGAGCTTTGTGTGTTCTCCAAACTTTAATACTAAGAAAGGTAAATGATGTGGTTGGAAGGATTACTCCTAGGTGATGTAGTAATATTTCTTGAAACATAAACCATCTAATAAGGCATGTGCTGAGATACCTTTCAAGACAAGTAATCTCCTGAGTAATCCTTTGCTGGAGGGAAGCTTATCTTCAAAGGTTAGAGACCCAGTGCATGCTTTTACATCCATGAAGTAAGCGAATGTGTTATGCTCTACACAAACATCCTTAGAAATTAAAGTTTTACATAGACTATTTGTGGACTCCCTGCATTATTACCCTTATTCTCTAGATTTATTGACTTTCATTGGTCTGTAGAATGAAGTGCCTAGCTGTGTAAGAGAAAAGAGTACAAGCTAGATAAGCAGGAAAGAGGGATGTTGATACCCCACATTGGAAAGTCGACTACTTGGCTAAACAGAATACAGGCTCAGACCAGAGATATTAGTTCTGTCTGATGCCAGTGCTTCCATATGTCCATCATGGAGATTAGGACTTAGAAAAAGACAAAACAAGGCTCCCCCCACCCCACCCCCCCACACACACACTGAATTAAAAGCATAGCTTAGGATCCTGCATCTTGTCTTAGCAAATGAGTCAAAGACTTACTTATGCTTTTAAAACGTAATCCTCTGAAACAATTCTAGCATCCATTTTTGCAACCGTGAGCCAACGATTATTTGTTTTTTTGTCAACCAGACAAGATATCAAGTCATGTTTCCTGGCTTCCGATTGCTGCATATTATCTATCTCCTGGTGAACTTCTTTCCCACATGTTCATATTTAAGTAGGCATAGAAGTGAATACATAAATGTGAATGCCTGAATTGTTTTTAAAAGGCCAATTCAGAATATTTTAAAAAGTGTTTTAGTGTGTCAAATGTGAATTGACACACACAATATTTTGCTCACAGAAAGCTAAAAAAAATCTTTGGTAATATGAACTTTTTATGTGACTTAGCAACTAACAATTCAAAAATGTAAACCTGACGGCTTTGTAATGAATGTTTCGGGGAACATATTTGAAATCTATTCTTTACCCAACAACCTTGGAAATGAGTGTCCTGGGCATTATCTTTTCTTTACTTGGCAAATGTAGCTGTAGACAACATTAGCACTTGTTTGAAGAGCATCTTTGTTGATAAAACTTCTCTCCTTTCTCATGAAAAAAGTACTGCTTTTGAAAAGGGACCCTGAAAGAATTTAAAGCTCCTTAGCACAGGGTTGGTTTGTCATCAAGGCTTATTTTCCCTGTATTTGTTAAGGGTATCCTTTATGTTGGGGTAAATAATTCCATTTTATTGAAATACAGTTTTGACATTTAAGGATAGCCCATTTTTTATTTCTCAGGGTAATGTAGCCTTGTCACAGATAAACCAAGAAATGTACTAGAATATGCAGATTAGGCAGTTACAGTAATTAACATATGCATCATTCAAAGTAGAAACTAATGTTCTGCGGTTTTGTTCAGCTATAACTGGAAAGTGCTGAAGTTTCAAGCATAGTTATAACTACCAGTGCTATATGTAAAGCAAAATATATCTCAAAAGAATGCAAAAGCAATGATAAATATAACAATTAAGAAAAACCAATTGCTGTGCATCCATTGTTTTCTACACAGCTGCTGGTTGTTTTTGGTATATGTGCAAGTGAATCAGTTTAGTGAGAACTGAGAAATAACTTTTTACGAATGACGAATAGGGAACCAAAAAGTAAGACAGCTTCTTAAGGTACAGACTAGGGTAAGGATGATTTAGGGGTGAACAGAGACCATGGAGGAGAGTATGAAGGAAGGCAATGTATTCAGCCATTAAGTTACATATCATATACTAATTTCTGCATCCTACTTGGTAATCTGTGGCAATGACCTTGATTCTATTCAAATATTTGTGCATATTACCTTCCAGTTTTCTAGATGTATCTGTGCCTTTGTAGGAATGCTCAGTTTTAGCATTAATTCCTTAACTTGAACACTTTGTCACTGATTTACAAAGCAGAAAGTCACGACCTAGTGAGATGAAGGACCACTTCAAGATTTCAAAGCCTATTTGAAATTGAGGCTCATCTTTGATGCTATTAAACATATAGGCAGACATGTTTAAGTAGGCATTTGGATGTCAAGTCCAGAATGAGGGAAGACAAGGACAGAAGGTAGCAATTTGGGAGATTCCATAGTAAAAAGTGTAATTATACCTTGTTTCTTGATATCACTGTAGGTAAGAATAGCCACAAAAAGGAAACCATGACTTTTAGCTCTTTCAGTCTGTCACAAAATGATGATGCTATCTGTATGAACTGTAATAATGGCTTAACTACATTGGAATTCTTGTAAGGGATATGTGAATTTAATTTAAAAATACACTCTTTTCTTTCCTTCTATTTTTCCCATAATAGACACATAAAGCCGGTGGCTCACACCAGTTCAACTCTTATATAAAAAGACTCAGGGTGGATTTTTGGCATTAAGTATTTGCTGTTGGAATGGCAAAGGTGCCAATGAATGGTAACTGTGATGGAAGATAACAATGGACAGGAAATTAGCATAGTTTGAGAGGCACAGTATATCTAGAAAACTGAAAAGTTGTATCTCACAAAAATTAGAGATAATATAATAACAAAGCATCCCAACATGTCCCATGACTTTTAGTAAGAGCTCAGCACTCCAGAACATAAGCCAATTCTCTGCTTAAATGTGAGACCTCTTTATAAAATGTCTTCCTGCCTTGTGTATCTTGTGTACATGCAAGTTGAGAAACAATGGAAGAAAAAGAGAGAAGGTAAATGAAACAAAATAAAGCAAATACCTCTTTATCCTATAAGAGATGCATAGATGAGTTACGGCAATGCTATGTGGAATAAGAGAATTGTATCTGAATGAGTCAATTAAAAAGGATAGTAAAGGAATGCTTCTACTATCACCAAGCCAGCAAATATATAAAAAACACAATACACACAGAGATATGATAAATATAGATAGATAGATTGATAGATAGAGAGAGAGAGAGAGAGAGAGAGAGAGAGAGAGAGAAAGAGAGACCAGAGTTGAATTTAAAGAAGTGCTTTCTAGAGAAGTTGTTACTCAGCAAAGTTAAAAGTAGCAGGCATAATAGGCAGGTGGTCTCAAAGATTCCCAGCAGAACATTCAGAACAGGAGTATATTCACCTGAATAATTTACCTGCCTTTGTCCACCTTCAGAAGATCTATTCTTTGGTATTTCTCTTCTCTTCAATCCTTTACTCTGGATTAGGTTTTGTTCCTGTTAAAAATCAACTCATTTCTCCTAAAAAACTGAGTCTTAGAAGCATTCTGAGTCTTAGAGATTCTCGGAGCAGGAACATAGACACAGGTTTTAGGTCTTAGATCTTCCTAGTTGTCTGTGCCTGGTTTGTAAGTTTAAAGGAAAGAAGAATGGCAGTCTCTTGTATGTTAAGCCTGAGCTTGCAGGTTACACTTGTTCTAGGAGCAATTCGTGACAGATGTCTCCTGGTGTGCTCCTCCACAGTGGTTTGCCTTAGGAAGCAAATTAATGTGACTCTGGAAATGAAGGTGCTCTGCAAAAAAGAACTTCGAAACCAAGTCAAGACAACAAGAATAAGCAGAAGGCAGCTTATGTGTAGACTTGGATCTTCTAGTTCTTCTCAGGGCCCCATCTGTGCTTCCTTCTCTACTGTGTGTTACTAGACTCATGAAAACTACCTTTTAGCTGTGTGTGCTGACAGACGTGTTCATCTCTGCCACATTTTGGAGGCTGAGGCATGAGTTTGAGGCTAGCTTGGGCTACATAACAAGAGCCTGATTCAGAAAAACAAACAACCCAAAATACATAATGACATAACACAACACAAAACAAGAAATATATTCTTCATTTCAAATATGTTTGAATAGGTATATTTTATATATTATATTTTCTAGCCTCAATGCTTAACCATGCCATAATTTTGCCTACATGTTTACATGCTTTCTCATTGCCCACAAAGTCTAAATCTATTATTAATACAGTGAATGTCTTAAAGTTTTTAATCTTAGTCCGTGAGTTTAGCCTTGCTGATATCTTCTTTGATCCAGAAAGTTTTGAATACACCAAGTATTCTATAGCTATAATGAATTTGCTAGTGGTGTTCCTTTTGTTTGGATTTCTCTCTTCCTTCATGCCTTGCCTTATGTACTTTTTAAATTTCACTTTCATTTTACTTTTTTTTTCATGAATTATAAGATAGGATGTCTTCTACCCATTGTTTTAGTATAACAGATATAGTAAAAGGATGCTTTCTACCCTGTAGTTTGTTTTATGTAGTTCAATCATGGAAAAGAAGACACAAGTTCTTCATGGGCAAAATCAATGAATGAGGTCTTCACAGGCCCTCTTGTTGTGCATGTTGAGTATTTAGACAGGATTAAATACCCAGAGAAATGGAAGTGGATGTGGAAACAAAAAGTGATTTGATTGACAAATGATGCAGTGGTAGTTTCTTAGAGAGTAAAATGTAGCTTATATTATTATAGACACAAAGAGCTAAAAAATTGCCAGAGTATGTTTACAAGTGAAGAGAGGAGAGATAAACAGGAGTTACAACTGGCTAAGGGAATAGCCAGAGAATCCAGCATCCACTCAAACCAAAAGAAGATAAGCAAAGTTTTAGGCATCAGGAATGAGGACATAACTACCATTTTTATAGAGAGGGGCTTGCTAGCTCTTTGGGGAAGTGCACTTATTAGAGATGGAGAAATCTTCAGTTTCAGAATATCTTATGGAAAGTCAGCTGAAGGAGACAACGGGGTGAGATTAAGGGAAGCTACAGAGGAAAATGAGCTAGAAATAGAGGTTGACATAATTAACATAAGGGAAAATGATCAGAAAACTAGTATCTTGAAAAAAATGTATACGCCCAAGTCAAATTCATCATATTGGAGGATTTTCATGTTATTATATCACAATCACTGGACATTTTGCATATGTCTTCTTAGGCTGCAGTCTTTTTATAATGCACCGAGGATCCTCTATGCTTAAAACACATTTGACAATGTATTCTTACCATGTTCAATCTTAATATCATGCTATCTTTAGAATAACCTTGTCATTCTTTCAAGAAATTCTGAGTGCCTAACATGTGGTAGAGTCTGTGTGAGCAAAGGTAAGCCAGATTCCTCATTGGTAAATTGTATAGCCTGGTAGGAGGAACACATAGAATATTCTAGTTTAAAATAGAAGGTGTAGTTATAGAGCCTATTGGTGTTAAGGGATGTGGCACGCTGATATTCTTATTTCATCTATTGGTTTCAATGCTTGTTTACCATTTAACAATTTTCAGTGAAGTTATTGGCTGTGTTTTTGGGTAATAACACTTGTTGCCTTTGGTTCCCCTGTTGAAACTGAAAATAAAATTGTATAAACTATACCATATGGTGCATAAGATGGCATATGGTAAACATGGTACTCTCTTTTCTGAGGGCATTTGAGCTGCTACAAGTGATGTTATTATTACAGGGCATGAGGTGATTTCCTCAGATATGACATGGCATGAAAACCATTATGTTCATATCTCACAGTTCTAGAGGCTGCTGAGTCGAATATCTAAGTTCCTGGACGGCTGGTGTTTGGTGAAGACTTTCTTTTCTTTTTTCTATTTTTCTTTCTAGAAGACAGTATGTTGATGTGACCTTGCAGTATGGAAGGGGTAAGGCATTTTGTTTTCTAGAAGGACCCTAATTTTATCCATGAGACCCTATGCTATAACTTAATTCATTTTTCCAAAAAAAAAAAAAAGATTTCACTTTCTAATACTATCACTCTGGTGTTAAACATCTCAAAACATACAGTTTTGAAAGGAAGGTCATGAACATTCAGACATAAAACATAGCAGCCATTGTATTATTGCCATTATTATTACTTCAGTGAAACAAAACACTAGTACTGTGAGTTATCCTCTCTTAATAATGAAAAGCATACCTTTCTCATGTTCCCTTCAATGACTTTTGTGGCTTGTATTCACACGAAATTCTAAAACTGACGACATGAGGATGATAGGATTCAACTGAGTAGTTTGAAAAACCAAGAAAGGAATCTTTTATGACATCTATTCTTATTCTCACAGTCATACTTTCACCTACTCATATATCAAACATCCCTTGAATAAATAAAGTTAGATGCTTAGGGAATCGAAAGATAAATTGACATCACTTACTGAGCAGTCTCTTATGACCTTAGACTGACACAAAAGTACAGGAGTGAGAGAAGTTATGCAACTGAGATGTCTGCTGAGTGACATTAAGGCACAATGGGGTGAGCTTCTGTCAAGTTGCAAGCTAAGCAAAGGTGCATGGCCGACAGAAGAGCTAGCTCTTGGGTCCTCTTTCTTCTCTCATGCCAACATTACCCCTATGGCTGGCTCTTGTCTGCTGAATATGCTCTAAAGATGGGCTGAGGAATTTCTTATGGCATTCTATTAATCATCATATAATTCCATTTTGGAAATAAACAGAACAATGATCAGACTTTTGTGATTGATTGTAATAGCTGTACAGAGTGCCTTTGGCAACTGAATATGAGTCTATTCATTTAGTTGATCAGCATGCATCTCTTATCAAAGAAGCTCATGAAACTCTTCTGCTTATAAACGTTTATATTTTAACACATCGTCTCCCTGAAGCCTGCTTCTTCTCATTTAAGAAACTATTATTGTTGTAGCTTCCTCCTTTGACTCTCTGCTGTCAGTGTCGCTGCTAATCCTCCTCTCCTGCTGCCATTTTCAACAAAGAACAGAAATGTCATTTTTTTTTTAAAAACACCCTAAAATCATAAATCACAGAAACGGGGGAAAAATAATATGTTGGATGGCACTATTCCTGGGGAGATAGGAACAAACACCTACTCAAACCAGATAGAGAAGCAATGACAGACTAAATAAAGGATTCCAAAGATGAAGTTGGGGAATCAGTGAGTTTTATTTGGGCAACTTACAGGAGTATGGGGAAGGTTATTTACAGGAACAGAGATGACTCAAAGACAGCTAAATCACCAAAAGTCTACGTCAGCATCAATGACAGCTCCAAAAGCTTACAGCGTAACTTGCAGACAGCTCAGCAGGTTGGAGAGTGTTTCTTCCAGAAAGTTCTGCTGGTCTCTGCCTCTTCCAGGTAGTTGATCTGGTCTGAGCTTTTCCTATGCAGCAGCTTTCTGGTAATGTCTTTTTGCAGTCCCCACTGCATATATAAACTTAGGGAGGAAGAATCCTAGTGAATATGTCATATACTTTCAAGGACTTCTTGAAGCCTTATATATGCTTTTTTTGTCCCCTGAGCTTGATGAATTTCCCTGTAGGATGGAATGTTTCACCTCCATTTGGAACACTCTGAGTCTTGAGGTGGTTCCCTCCGTAATGGAATGTTTATCTTCGAGGAAATTGTTATACAACAGAGCATGGGGTAATATACTCTGATGTGACGTGCTGCTTCAATGTATATAATAGAATGGCAGGATGTGGCAAGAAAAAAAAAAGAGAAGAAGAGAAAAAATCTAAGAAAGGAAAAAAAACAGTTGAGAGCAAATCAAGTAAGAACCTTTGAAGCAGGTTCTGAGACATTGTCCTTTGATATGTTCATCTTGTAAATGTTTTGCCAGCATAAGGTAAATTAACAGCAGCAAAATGATATTTTTATTTGATTAAGAAAATGTATTTTTTTTAGCAATGAGGATTTATTTTACAGGTCTGTAAGAAGTAGGGGAATAGAACACTAAAATGACTGTGCTTGCAAGTGTCATTAGTTGGTTAAAAATGAAAAAAATATTTTAAGAAATTATGGTCTTTTTAATTCTTGAGCTTCATGTGGTCTGTGAATTGTATCTTGGGTATTCTGAACTTTTGGGCTAATATCCACTTATATGAATGACAGTTCTCTACCCTGACTTTCTTCTGTAAAGAAACTGAAGAGTTGATGAGAATAAAGCAAAGAGATCTGAACTTCCTTCAAAGTATGATGATTAATGATGATGGTGGTGGTGGTGGTGATGCTGCCAGAGAACACAAACTTCACAATTTGCATTTCCTGACATACTTCCTCTGCAACTTTAACTAATATTCTCCCTCAAAAATCCCACTGAACATTCACTGAAATGCAGATAGCACAAGTCAGTCATTTTTTGGAAAACATTTAAAGATGTACAACATCTTACTGGTAGTTTAGCTTGATGAAATTCATACATTGTTTTAGGAGATTCAGAGCTAGAAGATATAAAGGGTGATTTTCTTTCCTTGTCTTTTCCCCGGAATAATATTTCACACCATAAAGTGGAAAATTTGACTGCATTTTTAGTCACACAATTAAGGAGTTTAGTATACTGTCAGCACTGAACTATCATCTTCATGGCCTGCCATTATTATGAAAGGTCAATGGTGGATTAAATGTGTGATGAAATAACGCCGCCGACGGTGACAAAATGTCAGTGATTAGATGCTATACTGAGAAACATCCCTACAATGAGATGTTGTATAACAAGATGACCTTGTAATGAAACAGTCAACAAAATATGGCCAAAACAAATTATTTCAGTCTGTATACACACACACTACACACACACACACACACACTCATACACACACACACACACACACACACTCATACACACACACACACACACACACACACACACACACACTCATACACACATACACACACACACACACACACACACACACACACACACACACACACACACACACACACATGCTCACATACCCTGAGAAGAAACATGGCATGTTGGGTGCCTAGTTGCTTTATGATTTATATTGATAGAAAATCTTATTTTTTTTTAAATTTACATCAGAACCTGCTAGCACATTTAAATGCGGGAAAAGTTTCTCCTCCTTTTCTTTCTGGGACACTGCGGGTAGTCTCTTTCATCTCCCTGCTTCAGACTCTGTGGAATGTGGCAGAGCAGGTGATCCTGGCATCTCTGAGTCAAGAGAGCTAGTTCAATCAGTGCTTTTGCGCTTGCCACCTCTCCCACCTCCTTCCCAGTTGGAACAGTGAGCTCTCTCTGAAAGCTTCTGCAAATGATGACAAGGAGGAGAGAGTTCTCAGGGAGAGCAGCTGAGCTTTAATGCCAGGAAAACTGTTCCAAATGTAAAACACATTTTGAAAATCTAAATGGGTGCCCCTGAAACCACATCAAGAGAACCTTTAATGATCCTCAGAACCAGCCTTTTTTTTTTTTTTTTGCTCCCAGTCAGTAGGAAGATTGTTTCAAATCTGTTTGTGCCCGAAGCACTTTTGATTGTGACAGTCTTCTCATTCATGGGCTAAACATGGCGTCCCACTGGAAGTGCCATCTAGGCTCACAGCAATACAATATGATATGAAAGTATAAACAGAAGCCGGCACTGCTTTTTCTCCTCGGAGATAACAAGTGCGACTAGATTTTTCAGACCTCCTATTATGCCATAAAAATAAAAAAGGAAAGTAAGACCTGCTCTTTGTCAGTTGCCTGCTTCATGAGAATGGAATGTACCCCGTCAAAATGGGGCCTCAATTCTGGCACCTAACACTTATTCATTTTTCTTTCACAAGACAAATAGCTGTGAGCATCATTCTGAACTTCTGTCTGATTTTAATGATGTCTAATCATAATTGATTAAGCAATCAGTAGGTTTTTTTCCCTTATGATGTGTTTTTATTCTTAATCACGTGTATGTCTCTGTGTCTGTGTGTGGGTTTGTGCACTTGAGCATGGGTCTTGACCTTCTAGGGGCTAGAAGAGAGAACTGGATCCCTGGAACCGAAATTGTGGGCAGTTTCCAGCAGACCAACTTGGATACTGGGAAGTGAACTCAGGTTGTCTGCAAGATGGCCTTCTTAGCTCTGAGCTATTGCTCCCATGGACTGTTCCATAATCTGACTTAGTTTTTCTTTTTTAAGTCTGTGCCCCCAAATAAGGGCTTAGCTGTACCTAATGATCAAGATTCCTAGCGTACACATTAGTATCTCAGATGCTTGTAGCACTGTTCCTTGTAGTAATGGGCTGACGAGATAAAATAACCCTAGTTTTCTGTATAGATGGATATACTCTACCCTCATTATAGAACTATTTTCAAAAGCCAAGGATACTGAAAGTTATAACAGTAATGTCAGCCCTCATGATTAAATCATGAGGCACATGAGTTTTCCGTTTAAATTTGATGTTCTCATGATCTCAATATTTTTCATGCAAATCTTGTTATTTCTGCATCCTTTCACACTCCAGCTTAAATTGCTTGTCAATCGCCTCGCTTTTCTTGAGTGTAGCACTTCTGAGCTTCTCCAATACGATTTTATACATCTATTTATATCTCCTTCTTTGGTATATTTCCCCTTAAAGAAGACACTGGTACAGCATTCCAAATCGCATTTAATGAAGTCTTTTGAATTGGGAACAGTGACTTTGGAGGCCAAAGGAGATGAGGCAAGAGGATTGGTTTGGCTAGCTAGCAGCTAGGTATGCAAAGGAAATGTAGGTTAAGAGAAGAGGCCCTTCTATATTTTTAATATTTATAACATTTCTAAGCATTATATGCAGAGTGCTTACTCTGGGGTTGATTAGAGCCAGGGCAGAGCCTCAGAGTAGCAGAGAGAAGTAGGCAATATATTTCAAGTTTAGTTAACAAAAAGGCGCATTTAAAAATCATTCTTGCAAAATACCTCGTGATAAGTCAAGTCTTTCAGTGCAACCCACTTTTGCTCATCACCTAAGTCTGCAGTCATTACAATTTTAGCTGAGCATTACGATTTTTTTGAGTGACTAGTACTTCTGATTTGCATACTCTCTCCTAGTATTGGATTTGATCTTGTCTAATTAGTTAAGGATAAAAGAACAGAGATAAATATTCCTCCACCGCACCAGCTTTCCTCTTCTTACTAAAATTACAAGGCTTGTTCTGTGGAAATGGATAATTTCCCAGGCAAGGTTTGGTCCCATGTTGCCCCACGTGCTCCATCTCCTTTTCCATTGTGGAGCAAATCACCATGTATCTTGTAAAATCAGTTACTTTGCTTGCACAGGGCTGGAATGTCACTGGTATAACAAGACATGCGATAATGTGCACTCATGTAGTTGAAGGCATTTCTAATTGATTATACATTTATTTGCCACACCACTATTCTCCTTGGAATATTGCTTAAGGAAAAAAAAAACTGTTTGAATAATCACATACTGTTCTCAGGATTCCTGATGCTTGCTAATGAATACACCACAATGCTTTATTTCTCAAATATGTAACCTACTTATTGCTTTTCTATGCATTTTGATATTCCGAAGGATCCTCTAGTGACAGAGCATTTTCAATCATTACTTCTCTTTCGTGGAATCAATTACCTCCTGATAGATTCTCTTTCCAAGTTTAAAATTGCATTTAAAAACTCATCTCTTTTCTGAATTCTAATTGGGTGTACTTTGAACTCTAGATTCTTTTAGTGAATATTTGTTTATGAATCTTGCTGTGATTTAAGGGGCTCGCCAACCCATTTTGGGATTGACAATAATATCTGACAAATCATATGCAATATCTTTGGGAAATTACATTTATAAGACAAAGAACGATTTTATTTACAAAGCAAAGGCCCAAACATCATACTGACAAAATTAAAATTGAGAGGTAATTATGTTCTTTAAATACATTTCTTTTGCTCACTTGATTTGTTTAAAGTCATTTAAATGTTAGAATTGTCTGTGATTGTCCACTTCTTATTTGCAGAATCATAAGAGGTGTCCATTTATACCCCTTCATGATCAGCCATTGACTTTTAGTGGTTATTATTCAACATATCTATTAATTTGCCACACAAACAGGAAGTGAGAGGACAAGCAGAGTATCTTTCTATATTTATAGTACTAACACAGAATCCTTTTCTGTACAAACCACCGTCTTCAGGAACACAAATCAATCTCCTGTATTAATGTCAGTGGAGTAAGTGATTAACTTTAGATTGTACAAGGCACAGAGCACACATGCTTAGAGGGACAACCAAAATTCACCCTAGAGTTGTAAACAGTGACAAAATCTAAATATAAGAAATGGGATATTTAGTTCTATGTACAGATAAACAATATGGGAAAAATAAAACAAATGTTGCTCATAGGTAATTAGCAACAGAATTGAGTTTGGAGGAAATTTAGAGAGCTGACTTCCAAACTGTTAGTATTTCTTCTCAAATGGCTGTTTATCTCATAAAGAATATTTTAGGTAAAATGACTTTGGTTTCAGATGTGTGAGTGGTTCTATTTACAGAAAAAAAATATTGGGATTTCATTCAGAGTCATTCCTCTCATTCAAAAGTAACTCTTCTTACTTAACAGACTCTGTCCCCACCCTCACATTTAGATGCTGAGTAGATAGATACAAAGAATTCATAAAAGTTAAATGCAGTTCTGGCAACCTCCTACATCTCCAAATCTCATGGAAAACAAACAAGGAAATACCTTGGGAAATATGTAAGCCATTATCATAGAACTAGAGGCCAAGACTCCATCACAGACTTCCTCAAGGGGTAAGAGGAGAAGAGAGATGCTAAGCACAGAAGAGAAAGGGGTGCCAGGCATACTCCACATAGGTCGCAGAAGGAAGAGATGACTGTAAGCTTGCAACATTCTTAACTCTCTTTCTTCCTCTCAGATCTAGTGTTTTCTCCGTGACATAATGCTATGCCTATTGCTTTGGAAAGAGGCATGTTTGGAGAAGGAAAAGTCAAGGAGATAGGAAACACAAAATTAACTATTTGGTATTCTGAAAAGCTTTACAAAATAGATTTTAAATGAGTGTGTCTAACTATAATTAATATGATTGAAATTTTCTTAATGTTTAGGAATGGATGTTAATGATACAAATTAACATGGCCCTATTTGCTACCTTTGAATAACTGTGACCAAAGTTCCTGACATCAACAATGGAAGGGAGGCGTGATTAACTTTGGGACATGGCTTTAGAGGATCTCAGCCCATCATAAAAGGTAGAGGAAGGGAGGGAGTCGATCTTAGAGTGGTGTTTCTCAATCTGCGGGTTGTGACCTCTTTTTGGGGGGAGGCTTCAAATGAGCCATTCACAGGTGCCTTCTAAGGCCATCAGAAAACATATATTTACATTATTATTTATAGCAGTAAAATATTACAATTACAAAGTAGGAAAGGTAATAATTATGGGGGTCTCCATAACATGAGGAAGTACGTTAAAGGATTGCAGTAATTAAGGAGGTGAGAACCTCTGTCCTAGGGTTTTTGTTTGTTTGTTTTGTTTTTGTTTTTGTTTTTTTTGTTTTGTTTCTTTTTAAAAACATCATAGAGGACCAGGATTCAGAGGGCAGTCGGACCAAGGGGTCAGTCAATCATCTTTACAAGCCTATTCCTTGTTACATAATCTGTCACCTAGGTCCCACCTGCTAAGGTTTACAAAGCCTCTCAAAATAGTCTCCCAAACTGAGGAATAAATATGGACCTGTCCCGGATGTTTCTGATTCAAACCACAGCATTATCTTTTAGAGGAACAATGAAAGAGTTACCTGTGCAAGCCTGGGATTTAAAAATCCATCCTTTTACACTCTAAATCATGTATCTACGTTGACTGTTACATATTGGAATTTAATGATATGAGATTATAGTGGAATCCCATTTTAAAAGGGAGGAGGGTATTTTTATGATTGGATGCCAGCACTGATCTACCATCTTCCCGAGGACTTTTAAGGCTGTTGAGTTAGATTTGATTATAGTTTCCTCATAAATCCATATCTATTTTCTACATAAAATACATCCTATAGTGTATTTTTACAGGGGCTTAATGTATTTCTCTTCCTAAAATGAGATAATATTTATGCTTTTGGTATCATACCAGAAATAAGTGCAGAGAAAAGAAACTAGAATAAACACAGAGTCTAGTAGAAGAAAAGAAAGACAGCCCTTTGCTATTTTTCCAAATAATAAGCAGATATGAATATTCCAAAAGTGTATTTTAACTTTTTTCTTTATGTTTTAGTAACGTAGTCAAGACAAAAGAAACTCCTTGTGTGTAAGTGTATATACTTTCAGGAGTCATGATACCTGATAGGGAAACATCAAGCATTCTAGTCAGTGGAAGAAATCAGAAAATAAAAATTTAAATAGAAGTTGAAAGAAAATGCTACACTTTAGCAGAGATAACAGAAAGATTGTATTTTGGTCTACTGGGGTATGCCTCCCATATTAATGAAATGCTAAATATATCATGCAAAGACATAGAAACCTAAGAACTGCAATTCAATAACAGTGGGCTTTTTCTCAAATCAAATTAAGCAGCATTAAAAAAAACTTTCCTTTTTCAAAATACATATGGAAAAACCACAAACTTCTTTTAGTAACTACTTGATAGTTTAACATGTTGAATTATTCTATTCCTTATTTTTAAGTCAACCAGCATATTATTTCCCTTTAGAATATTAAAATAAGTACCTCCCTTGTCTACTACACCTTTAGAAATATACCAGTTACCTGATAGAATAATTATTCTTATTTTGGTTTCTAGATTAAAAGCAAATGGCAGAGAGAAGGCTAGCAAGGGTGCTGGGAAGAAGGCCAGGGAAAACTGGAGTTAGACATGTAAGCTCTGTGCTTCAGTTTGTGTAAGGGAGAGCAGAGGCACTCTGTTTGGAATGGGTTGAAATCTCATTATTTTGCAAGAGGTACATTAACAACTGCAAAAGCTTTCGGAATTCCAGGTAATCAAGGACCTCAGAAGCCCAGCGAGCCAGCAGGCTGCTTCCCACGAGCAGAGCTTTCATTTTCACATTAATAGCATGGTTGAGAAGCTCTTGATAGAGCACCTTCTGGGGGAATGGAATTTGTCTGAAGAGGGAATGAGCCTGGTAAAGTAAGAGCAGCCATAACTAAAGGCTGAAATGGAGTTCCATACCAGGCCTTTTAAACATCCCTTCCCCCTCTTTTTTTAATTTTTTTTTTTATTTTTAATGTGGGAGAAACTTGGTTCTCAAAAATCTTTATATGCTTTTGCCAATCTAGCATTGTTACTGAGTTACTGAGGACATGAAATAAGAATGATTTTAGAATATATCTTGGTAACAGGCTTCCCCCCCCCCTCCTTTAGTTAAATATAAGGTATGAAGGCATTAAAGTCATGTGGCTGGTGTTCTGCTAGGTTTCCGTGAGCAGTTCTAGTTATATAAATCAGTGATGCCCTTTACCTGCTGCCCTCTGTTACTGTGGGAGTCACTGGTTGCAGTCCCACATCACTGGTTGCAGCTTTCCCAGTCTTCATCTCCACTTTTTTTTTAAAAAGGTATTTTCTTCATTTACATTCCTTCCTTCCTTCCTTCCTTCCTTCCTTCCTTCCTTCCTTCCTTCCTTCCTTCCTTCCTCCCTCCCTCCCTCCCTCCCTCCCTCCCTCCCTCCCTCCCTCCCTTCCTTTCTTTCTTTCTTCCTTTCTTTCTTTCATTATTTTTTGTTTGTTTGATTTTTTGGAGACAGGGTTTCTCTGTGTAGCTCTGGCTGTCCTGGAACTCACTCTGTAGACCAGGCTGGCCTTAAACTCAGAAATCTGCCTGCCTCTGCCTCCGAAGTGCTTGGATTAAAGGCGTGCACCACCAATGCCCAGCTTCATTTACATTTCAAATGCTATCTCCCTTCCTACTTTCCTCTCTGAAAATCCCCTATACCCTCCTCCTGCCCTGCTCCCCAACCCACCCACTCCTGCTTCCTGGCCCTGGCATTCCCCTGTATTAGGGCATATGATCTTCACAAGATCAAGGGCTTCTCCTCCCATTTATGGCTGACTAGACCATCCTCTGCTACATATGCAACTAGAGACACAGCTCTGATGGTGGTGGTGGTGGGATACTGTGTTGTTCCTCCAATAGGGTTACATACTCCTTTAGCTCTTTGGGTACTTTCTCTAGTTCCTCCATTAGGGGCCCTGTGTTCCATCCTATAGATGACTGAGAGCATCCACTTCTGTATTTGCCAGGCACTGGCATAGCCTCACAAGAGATAGCTATATCAGGGTCCTGTCAGCAAAATCTTACTGGCATATGCAATAGTGTCTGGGTTTGGTGGCTGTTTATGGGATGGATCCCCAGGTGGAGCAGTCTCTGGATGGTCCTTCCTTCGGTCTCAGCTCAGAACTTTGTCTCTGTAACTTCTTCCATGGGTATTTTGTTCTCCATTCTAAGAAGGAATGAAGTATCCACACTTTGGTCTTCCTTCTTCTTGAGTTTCATGTGTTTTGCAAATTGTATCTTGGGTAGTCCAAGTTTCTGGACTAATATCCACTTATCAGTGAGTGCATATCATGCGTGTTCCTTTGTGATTCCTTTGCATATTTTCTGTCTTCCTTTCGTTATCACAACATTCCAAGCATTGATTTTCGCTGGCAGAGCAATACAGTATAACCTGGAAACAAAGGTGCAGAATTTGAGACTGATGTAGGTAGATTGGGTAGCTCAGAAAAACCTTTAAGCAAAACCCCCGAAATCTCAAAATGGAAAGAAATGAGGCAAGTCCACCCAAGGCAAAGAGAAATAAAGTTAAGAGGCAGCCTTATCTTCCTTGGCAATCAATTCATTACAGCCTGAAATCCTATGCCATGCATATGGAAGAAAGATGATTTAATTGCCTCGGGCTGAAAATTATCCTCAGTTGATTTATTTATATGTATGTGTGTATGTATGTAGATGTATGTAAGTAAGTAAGTAAGTATGTATGTATATATGTATGTATGTATGTATGTATGTATGTATATATGTATGTATGTATGTATTATTGTAACAAGGTCTCATGTAGTCTAGGCTGGTTGTCCTCCAGCCTTATATGGAGCCAAGAATGGCTTTGACAATCTCTTTCTCCTGAGGCCACCATTGTAAGTGCTGGGATTACAGGCAAGGACCATCACACCTGGTTTTATGCAGGCCGGGAAACTGAACTCAGCAAGTATGCTGCCCATTAAGCTACACTAAAAATCTCCTTTACAGGACTGAATGACTGTTAAATTAGGTCAAAGTTCTTTTCTGAGATGATGTAATATACCAATTTTGAATTTTCTTATTTAATACTTAAGGGGCGAAAAATCTTAAACTTCAATATCTGATGGATGGTAGACTTAATAAAGTTTGCACAAAGAAGCTTAATAAATTACATGTCCAACCCTTTGTATTCAATTTTTTCTTTCTTTCTTTTTCCTGTGAACTCAACAAATCACAACTCAAAATATTTTAGAAATAAGCTGTACTGAACATGTACAGACTTTTTTTTGTTTCTTTGTTTTTTTTGTTTTGTTTTGTTTTGTTTTGTTTTGTTTTGTTTGAGACAGGGTTTCTTTGTATAGCCCTGGCTGTCCTGGAACTCACTTTGTAGACCAGGCTGGCCTCGAACTCAGAAATTTACCTGCCTCTGTCTCCCGAGTGCTGCGATTAAAGGCGTGTGCCACCACTGCCCAGTCAGACTTTTCTTGTTATCACTATTTCTTAAGTGGGTGTGTACTTTATTGTATTAGGTACTGTAAATAACATGTCGTTGATTTGACATGAAGTAAATACAGGGTAAATGGAGTATGGCATCATGATGAAGCAAAGAGTTTCGTGTCTATGTGTATTCTGGATCTAAGCTTGCACGTATGCCACAAAAATGTGTACACTAATGGTTTTCTTATTTTTAAAATAATTCAATAAAATCATTGTAACTTCTAATAAATTAAATATTAAAATGTTGCATGGAAAATAATTTAAAAGTTTAAACTATAGTCTTACTTCATTGTCTTGGCCTTTTTTTTTTTTTTTTTACTGTACCTTGGTCACTATTAGAATAATTTTTCACCACTTTTAAATTATTTTTCTTGGTTATGTGCTAATAACAAATGTCATGTACATTGCAGAATAATTAGTACAATCAAGTGATTATTTACTTATTATTTCACAACATTACCGTCTGTATTTGTATTGAGAATGCTTACCTACCTTCTTGATCGATTTATACTAATTAAAGGGACAATTCATCACGAGGTCATTATAATTCTAACTCATATGCACCAAATTGAGGCTCGCCCAATTTCATAAAACAAATTCAAATAAAGCCTCATGATTAACTCCAATGTCGTAATTGTGGGTTGACTTCAATCCCTGACTCTCAAAAATATTAACATCTCACGGAAAAACAAAACAAAACAAAACAAAAAAACAACAAAAAAAGAGGAACTCATGTTATAGATCAAATGGACGTAGCAAACATCTGCAAAACATCCTTCTATAACTCCATACTTTGTGGGAACTATAAAGTGTGCCATGTATTACGATGCAGATAAGTCTAAATAGCTACAGGATAATCAAGACAACTTATATTAATTCTAATCCTAATAAATACCATCAGGAAGAGAAAAATACAAAAAAAATGTAGACATTTATGAAGATTAGTTTATACTCTGTTGAGTGGCGAGTGAATCCTGGAAGTCTTAGTTAGGCTTTTACTGCTTTAAACAGACACCATGGCCAAGGCAAGTCTTAGAAAGGAGAACATTTAATTCAGTTGGCTTATAGATTCAGAGGTTCCTTCCATCGTCATCAAGGTGGGAGCAGGGCAGCATCTAGGCAGGCATGATGCAGGCAGAACCGAGAGTCCTACATCTTCATCTGAAGGCTGCTAGTGGAAGACTGGCTTTCAGGCAGCTAGGGTGAGGGTCTTAAGCCCAAACCCACAGGGACCCACCTACTCCATCAAGGCCACACCTTCTAATAGTGTCACTTCCGGGTCAAGCATATACAAACCATCACAGAAGTCAAGAAAGAATTTTTTTCTTGAGTTTAATAAAAATGAAAATACAATGTATGAAACTTACAGGGAACAAGGTAGGCAGTCCTAAAATGGAGGTTCATACTTCTGAGCTCTTACATTAACAGCATAAGAGTGATCTTAAACACAGCCTGAGATAAACAAGAAGCCAAATAGCAATTGAGAACAATAAGTTGAATTATATAATAAAAAAATGAAACAAAACAAAAAGTCAATGAGGGTAATTGTTACAAAATACATTATATGTATATATAAAAATGTCACAATGGAGCACATTATTAGAAAATTTGTATACGCTAATAAAAACCCCTAATACATAAAACATTCAAATGCAAGATCTGCTTTCCTACAAAGGCTGAAATGTATGATATGCTGCTATTAAACATAATTGCCATGCTTACCAGTCGCTCTCCATGGTACATTTATCTTGTAGCTCAAAGTTTGCCCCTGTGACCCTGGCTCTGTACCCCTTTCTCTCCTTCTCCTATTAGCAGTGACTGCTATTCTACTCTGTGGTGATACATTGGATTTTTCAGCGCATGTATAAACGACAGTCTATAATTTTCTTTTTCTGTCTGAATTAGTACACACACACAGACACACACAGACACACACACAGACACACACAGACTCACACAGTGATACACACACACAGACACACACACACACAGACACACACACAGACACACACACAGACACACACACACAGACACAAACAGACACAGACACACAGACACAGACACACAGACACACACACAGATACACACACACACACACACACACACACACGATATGTTTTTTTTTCATTCCACATGGATACTTCAGTTATTTACTACTGTGAACAGGCGCTCAGTAAATCACATCAGGCAGCTTACTTAACTTGTTTACCTTTAAGAGCTCTTTACTAGTCCTCTGCCAGATAGATAACTCGCAAGTATTTCTTCCAAATTTTAGCTTAACTTTATGCTTATATTTAGACTTTTCTCTGCTTTACTCAAGCTTTGGGGTTGATGTAGTTTTAATTGTTTCTTTTTCTTTGTTGTCATAATTAAACATTCTTGTCAAGATCAGAGGTGTGGAACTCAGTACTGGTTTCTGGGCTCTTCTATTACCTTGGTCTGCTACATCTACTTCTATGTTGTTATAATACTGTTTTGATTACTATAGTTGTGTAATATAGTTTGATACTAGGAGCTGTGATACACTCTAGTTTTGTTTCTGTGCCTAAGATTCACTGTGACTACATGACTTCATTTTGGTTCCATACAAATAGGATAATAATTGTAAAAGATAGCCTTCAAATGCTCAAGGAACACAACTTTATAAATAATTCTAAAAATGCCATTAAAACAAGGAAGGCTTTGCTTAAATAGACAGTACTCTACATGTGAACTCTAATTTATGAGCATTAAATATTCTTACATTTATTTGTTATTTTTAAAATTTATGCATGGCTATTAGATCCTTCACATCTTTAATTAGAATTATCCCCAATAATTAATTGTTTTGACACTATTGTGAATATTTTTGTTTAATTTTTTTCACAGAAACAGTTACCAGTAGAAATGTACAAAACTGTGGGTTTTGTTTGCACTAACCTTACTCAATTCGTCTCCTTTATAAAAATTAGTTCCTCCAATTTTAAGATATGTATGAGGTCATATATCTGCCAACACAGTTGTCCTGTGTTCCCCATGTCCTGTGCATATCTTTCTAACTCACTGTGTCTGGGTCCTTCATTACACTGTAATAAAAATGGTGTGCTTGGGCAGTGTTGTTCTTTTCCTGACTTTAAAGAAAATTGTCTTCATTTCTGCAAACTGAGTGTGACATTATCACACATGGCCTCCATTATGCTAGAGTACACTTGTTCTCTGCAACTCGTTTATCATGAAGAAATGCTACATTTTTGTCAAATGACTTTTTTTTTTAACAGATTGAGATGATTTTTATCCTACATTGAGCTAATATGATGCTTTACAGGTACTGATTTGTGAACGCAAAATGTCCTTGCACACCGGAGGTGAATCCCAATTGATTATAACAAACAATCCTCTTAATGTAGCATGGAATTCAGCTTTTATTTTGCTGTAAAATCTGCATGTATATTTTCCAGGGCAGTTGATCTGGGTTGTCCTGGTTTTCTCCTGGTTTTGTTATCATAGAATGATTTTTACATCTGTTCCCTCCTTCCCAATTTCTTTTTGGGGGGGGGGGTGTGAGGAGATGGGGAGAGTTTGAAAGGAATAAAGATTAATTATCCAAATGTTTAATTGGTTACTAATGATTACCATCCACCCACTACAGTAAGTATTACAGTTCTCCCATTTTCCATTTCTGTTTTGTAGTTCCTTTGTTCGTTTTCTCCTGTCTTGGTGTCTTCTGTGTGAAGCGATGGCTTTTTGTAGTGCACCCTTTGATTTCTTTCTTTGAATCTTTTTGGGTATCTATTATGGGCGTTTTCTTTGTAGTTACTTGTGAGGATTACATAAAGCATGTTACAGTTACAACACACTATTTTAAGTTAACGACTTAATTTTGAAACAAAAATCGAAAACTTTATTCTCAGTATGTTTTACATTATCTAGGTTGTAATTTGCACATTAATTTATTTGTTTTAATTTTACTTTAAAAAATCAGTAATGTTATACATTAAGCACATCCCCCACTCCCCTATTCTCTCTTTCACATCTCCCGCTGGTCTCCTTTATTCTTTATCCTCCTAGATGGTTTCATTTCTATTTTCATGTACTGTCTACACTCATGATTTGATGCATCTATATAAAATCTAAGAATTACAAAGGTGAGAAACCTACAAGACTTGTCCTTTTTAGACCAGCTTATTTGGCTTAATATGATTATCTCCAGTTATCTCCATTTTCCTGCAAAGGACACAACTTATTTGTTCTTTATGACTAAAAATTTCATTGGGACAGTATATGTTTTTATATAGCATCTTATATGGTTGTGCTATTACAATTGTGGGTGTTCTAATGCATTGCTTTTAACTATAACAATGTGTTCTGTGCATTATTATTACAATTTTAGAGTACTTACTCTGAATTGGCCCTCTATACATTTGTCATTGAGTTTAACATGTTTATGTCTTCTTACAGTGTCCATTAGCAAAGCTTTGTCTCAGCTTATGAAACTTTTAGCAAATAAAATAGACTTGTTTCCACAAGAATGATATTAATGTTCTTTTTGTCTTCCACTAACATCCCAGAAAAATATTAATGTTTAACTTTTTTTTGTATTAAATGTGCTTAAAATTTCACCACTGTAATAATTTGGAAGAAAATTACATTTTCTAACCATGAAATATTACATACAGAGGTCCTTTCCTTTGCAGTGGGGGAGGGAGAATAAATTGAAAATGGATAGATCTAAGCTCCTATTTGAAAAAGATCAAACACTTGCAGAAACACCCTGATAAGACTGAATGCTGATGCAACCTAGTTGGGAGTGTGCTGATACCAACTTGTCTACCCCACAAATCTATTGCTTGCCTAAGTAGGGTCATTGTTGTATAACGCCATGAATGTCTATCCATACATGGATGGTTCTGAGTGAGTTGATGATTTTCTTTCTGTGTTTTCAGTACTTACGGGTCTTACCAGTAGTTCTGTGATTTTGTAGGCTGGAAGCATCTAACTCTTGGGTAAGGCTGCTTCTAAGTTCAAACTATGTACAGCGAGGAACTTGCTGTAACTCAGCGGAGGACTGTCTTTATTGTGATTATTATATCTTAAGGATATAATTCTAGGTTGTCGTTTGACATCATAGTTCATCCTCGTCTACCTGAAGGATTCTGTAATGTTTAAAAATCTCTCGCCTCTCGGGGCCAGAAAGCATCACATCTCACTTGCTCCCCTAAAAGGCACAAAATCAAATTACACCAAAAGGCTCCTTAGAGTACAGCTCTTTGCCAATTACTTGAATTATTTTCAGCCTCTTTGGCACATTTCCCCTCCAGATGAAATGAAATCTTTTAGTCTGCAGCGCGGAAGGAGTTCATATTTCTTAGTGCTTCCCCATATACAGCATAATGAGGGCGAAAGCTTCGCAGGCTCACAGATCTTCCCTTGGTGCCATAATGCAGGAAAAATAACATCCATTTCTGACACACGAAGCCTGCCTACTTCCGAAAGAAGAAGAGAAAAGGCATTAACATTACACAAGAAAACTATTTGCTCTTTGCTTTAGATTTCCAAATTTCTGCACACCAGAGACTTCGTACTTCAGAACTACATCCATCTGCGCTGAGACGCGGGCCCTCCAAGGTGCTTCATTACTGGCACTTAAAGCTGGATTCATGAAACACCTGGTCTGAGTAAGCAATGTGATCAGAAAGCGTCAGCAGGGCAGACAGATTTGAAATGGAAGGCTGTTACTTACCCAAAAGCCATTTTGCAGCGAAAAACAGCAGTATCAGCAAACTGGTAACAGAAAAGTTAAACCTCCCCCAAGTCAATTATTAACAGTATCAGTCTCTAAGGATTGGATGACACGGTGTTAAAAGTTCTTACATCTCAGGAGAACAAGTTATTTTGCATCATTTACTATCTTATAAAAATATTTTTTTGATGATGTCTTATTCTTTATTACTCCAATTTGCCCCTTGGTGTTTTCTTTCTGGTCTGTTCTCCCGAAGGCTCCAGCAACAATCTCTTAAGTCACTACCTATTTCTCGGGATGCTTCCCTTCTCTCAGCACTGCAGCCCCTCAGGATTGAGTCCTTTGCCTAGAGCGTAAAAAACCAGAGGGAAAACTCACTACTCATCGCTTAGCTTGCAATTCTCATTTGGAATAGTGCTTGCAGAAACTTAGCCGAACTTTCTTCCTGTCAGTGCATCTTGCAAGGTAAAATTGCTTCAACACGTTGGGCCAATAGTGTTATTCTTGAGTTTTGTGAGCATGGAGAATCTGAGGAAGCAGTGGCTAAGTGAAACGCGCTCAGTCCTCCAGTCACCACTCAAAGCCACGCTGCTGTTGACAGGATTGGGTATGACCCATTTGAAACAGTGCATCCGAGATTTCTGTTTTTAAAAGCTTCAAAGGGCTGGTTCCCCCCCCCCCCCCCACGCCCCACAGGACTATTTCTGTTGCATAATTCTTACATTAAGTGAAGGAGATCAAAACTCTTTAGTAGTGATTTACTGCTTTGGATCACTTCAAAAAATATATCATTTCAAAAGAGGGAACGCGCATATATACAGATGTGACTGTGTAAAATGAAAGGAAGAATATTGTTTCATTTCGGTGGTGCTGTTTCAAAAACATTTCGACATCTGAATACAATGTGGACGTATTCAGAAATGGCTCATTACTGCTCCTTCCTGTGTTTGGAGGATAGAGTGTGGTGGGGGAGACTAGGAGGGAGGAAGTCAGAAGAACAGAGGGAGGGAGGGAGGGAGGGAGGGAGGGAGGGAGGGAGGGAGGGGGAAATGAGTAAGAGAGAGAAAGGGAAGAGAGATGAAAAAAAGGAAGAGAGATAAAGGGAAGGGGAAGTTGAGAGACAGGGAGGAAGTAGTTGGAGAGAGAGAGAGAGAGAGAGAGAGAGAGAGAGCACTCTTCTGAGAGCTATACTCTATCCTGTTGTTCAGAGACAGAGTCCGTGACCAGATTACGTGTTTATGTTTGAACTACATGTCTATCCTTGATGCAAAGATTTAAAATCTTTTCTGAGAAGGGAAGACATTGCCGTGACCCAGATGAGCGTTCACCAAATGCTTAACTAGCTAAATTATCCCCTTCACATTGGATGTCATGCTTGTCATTGTTTCTTCAAAGAGAGAATTACTAAAACGACTTCAATTTAAAAAGTAAAAATTTCTAAGACAGTTTCTCCCCTCTCCCTCAGAGCACTCATTAGAGAGACGGAAAATAATCACGTTCAGCAGCCATAACTCCACAGGGTTTGAGGCACATATTTACATTAGAGCTTCGGGGTTTTTTGTTTTGTTTTTGTTTTTTTGTTTGTTTGGTTTTTCCTGAAAATGTCACATGCTTCATACCCTGGACTTATGCATTTATTAGATTGGTTGACAGAAGCATTGAACTGGTATGCAAGGCGAAGAGCTAAGAAATTTATTTATTACTACTACTTTTTTACAACAGTGAAAGGGATTGCATTTGCAGAGAGAATCCTATGGTTATGGGAAGACTCTATTCCCATAATCAAGGTGGAGTGGAGATCGGTGGAGCTTATTGCACTGTCATCAGCCATAAGTCCTTGAGGTACTTCAGTGTGATAGGTCAGCTATAATAGCTAATAAGTCATAACTATTTATAAAAATACTATATCTGAGGTTGGTAAGCTATAATAATGACTGATAGACCAACTATCCTTGAACTTATAGTGAGTCACAGAAATTGTAAGAATAACTTGGTAGCAGAGATAACATTGAAAATATATTTAGATTTAGCAGCTAAGTTTTTTTAATAGTTTTCCTTTTTTGTAAAACAATATTTTTCACATAATACATGCTAATTAATGTTTGCCCTCTCTCCACTCCCCTATTTTCTCTCCAGATTGCCTCCCATTTGGATCTACCCCCTTTCATGTTTTTCTCTCGTTAGAAAACAAATAGGCTTCTAAGGAATAATAAAATAAAGGAAGAGAAGAGAAGAGGAGAGGAGAGGAGAGGAGAGGAGAGACGAGACGAGACGAGACGAGACGAGACGAGACGAGACGAGACGAGAAGAGAAGAGAAGAGAAGAGAAGAGAAGAGAAGAGGGTAAAACCAAAGCTAACACAATGGAATTGGTAAAACAAACAAACAGAATGAAAAGAGCCCAAGAGATGGCACAAGAAACGAAGACCCACTCATTCTTATACTCAGAATCCCATAAAAGCACCAAACTAGAAGATATAATGTGTACAAACAGGATTATATGGTTAAAAAAAAGAGAAGAAAAATATATTAATATAGTAATAGTAATAATAATATGATTTTAAAAAGGAAAAGCTTGAATATGCCATTATAAGACCAAGCGCCTCCAAAGATGCTATTAGATTTCCTTTTCTGCTGGGCATGCAGCCTACCCTTACAAAGTAGGTTTGTTTTATTTATTTCCCCATTGAGACTTCTTGGAGGAAATTAAATTTCATTTTCAAATGGTTGGAAGAGGATGAGGATACCACAGTCATCGCTGTAATTAGTTTATCATGAAGTCCTATGGCTTTGTCACATACCTAAGATAATCAGTTTATTAAACTCAAGGGTTACTTTAACTCTTGGTTCTAGAAGTTTCAGTCAAGAGTAGGGTGGGAGTCTCTAGATGGACCATCCTTTTGTCTCAGCTCCAAACTTTGTCTCTGTAACTCCTTCCATGGGTGATTGTTTCCAATTCTAAGAATGAGCAAAGTGTCCACACTTTGGTCTTCGTTCTTCAGTTTCATATGTTTTACATATTGTACCTTATATCTCCCTATACTAAGTTTCTGGGTTAATATCCACTTATAAGTGAGTACATTTCATTTGAGTTCTTTTGTGATTGGATCCATCACATAATTAGCCTCCAAGCGATGACACCATTGCATACACTAGCAAGCCTTTGTTCCAAGGACGGTGATATAGCTGTCCCTTGTGAGACTAGCCCGGGGCCTAGCAAACACAGAAGTGGATGCTCACAGTCAACTATTGGGTGGATCACAGGGCCCCCAATGGAGGAGCTAGAGAAAGTATCCAAGGAGCTAAAGAGATCTGCAACCCTATTGGAGGAACAACATTATGAACTAACCAGTACCCCAGAGCTCTTGACTCTAGCTGCATATGTATCAAAAGATGGCCTAGTCGGCCATCACTGGAAAGAGAGGCCCATTGGTCAGGCAAACGTTATATGTCCCAGTACAGGGGAATGCCAGGGCCAAAAAATGGGAATGGGTGGGTAGGGGAGTGGGGGGGGGGGCTTTTGGGATAGCATTGGAAATGTAATTGAAGAAAATATGTAATTAAAAAAAAAAAGAAAAACAAAAGAGTAGGGTGGGGCTCTTATTACCTTCGTGCCTGTGGTGAAAAAGGACCTCCTAGAGAGGAACACGTGGTAGAGGAGCTTCTCACTTCATACCAGCCACGAAATGATAAAACAAACAAACAAACAAAAAAAACCATCATAAATAAGATGGCCCTGGTTTACTTCATGGTTCCCTTCAAGGACATCCCTTTAAGACTAGAAGACCACCTATTGAACCCCAACTTTTAATGGTTCTACTTCATGCAGACGTCGACAAATCTGGCAACCAAGACTCCAACACCTGGCACTAACTCTTTTATTACTTTAAACAAATATAGAATACAAAAGTAAACCATTATCACCACAGGCTTTTTATTGCTGCTTCATGAAATCCTACCTTGTGGCAAAAACTAATTTTTTTCCTGATAAATTAAAGTAATAAGTATTTTATCAAATAAGTACTTTATCAAAAGGAAAGAGCAATGAAAGAAAGAAACATAGAAAGATAGGAAGGAAGGAAGGGAGAGAGAGAGAGAGAGAGAGAGAGAGAGAGAGAGAGAGAGAGAAAGAAAGAAAGAAAGAAAGAAAGAAAGAAAGAAAGAAAGAAAGAAAGAAAGAAAGAAAGAGAAAGAAAGAAAAGAGAGCAAGCAAGCATGTCTAGGTTGATCTCTATGATCATTAATACTTTATGTTGTATACAATGTTATTCTAGGTTCTAAAATAATCTGTACAATAGTAGAGCTATGTTATATGGCTTTCATTTTTTAAAATAAAATTGCAATGCAACTTTATTTTATTTATCACTGTCTTAGTCATGAATAAGACAAGTATACATGTACAGTTGTTAAACACCATAAATGAATGTACTTTGAAAACCTTAAAGAGACTTGTGGGTGGAAGCAGTACTATTAACTTATCTAGGAACTAGGTTTAAAAGTCATCAGAAGCTTCTACTAAGTGACAAAAAATGTTTCCAAATATGGTAGATGGCCTAGAAGTACTTTGAGAATATTGAACAGTTTGAGAAAAAAAGAAAAGTCTCAAAAGCACTTCACAGAGAAAATAGGATAGGTAACAAAAAACTAACATGTTGGGGACTACAGAAGAGTTAATAGAAGATTTGAAAATCTGCCCAAGAATGCTGATGTCAACGGTAAGGAAACTAAAAAGTTTTCAGTGATCTGAGGAAAGAGGAATACAGACATGCTTCTAGAGGGCAAAGCTGCCATCAGCAGGTCCTGTGTATGGTGGAGAGACATGGAAAAGCTATTAGAAGCATAAAATTTGGTGTAGATTTCTTCTACAAAATCACTGTGTCTAAATTTGTAAGTCTCAGTCCTCACTAAGGAAACTCTAATGGTAATTAGATTGTTGCAGTGACAAGTTTTTATTTTGTCACATAAACACCCTTTCCCCCCATTGACTACAAAAATATTTTCTTTCCACTCTGTCACAGTAGCTCATTTTGATTACACCCAGACCTCCGTGCATCACCTACACCTACCAGTTAATCCAAGTAATTAAAGAAAAAGGATGCATGAGGCATGTATAGTTAAGGGAAATGAGTACCAACCTCATACCACAGCTGGATTTCTGTACTCGGCACCATGGTGTGATTTGAGAAAAGCAATCACCTTCTTTCCTGTTGGCAAAACACTTCACTGGTCTCTCCAATTTTAGTCCTCTTCAGGATTTAGTAGCTTTTCATGTTGTAATGCACAGAACACTGCTTCCAGATGGACAGTCTTGTCATGTGCTATTTTTATGCTGTACTTTAGAATTTTACACTGGATGCAGTTACTCACCACCCATGAAAATGTATCTCTTACTGCATATATCAGAGCAACTTTTCAACTCCGTGTCCTCTACCAGCAACCAATGAATGTAAGGAAAGAAGGCTAAAATCAGAGGGCTTACAGTTAGAAGTGCATATGTGTGGAGCTGTTGGGGATTGAGGACAACACAGAATAGAAGGGGATTGTTGTCATTGAGAAATGTCCATTAAGAAATTGAGGCTAAATCAAAAGATTTTGAAGACACGGGATCTTGGAAAATGTGTTCCTGGAGATTAAGAAACCGTGTCTCTGCCTCTCTGTCTATGTCTCAGTATTGGTCTCTGTCTTCTTTCCCCTCTCTTGCTCCCTCTTGTTTTCCTTCCTCCACCCACCACTCCCTCCCTCCACTCTGTCAGCATACACACACAAAAACACACAAACACACACACACACACACACACACACACACACACAGAGAGAGAGAGAGAGAGAGAGAGAGAGAGAGAGAGAGAGAGAGAGAGCAGAGAGAAGAGAAGAGAATTAAAATCACACTGATGTATTTTAAAAACACTTTCAGACAGATAAATGTTCACCAAATCTTGAGGGAGATTATATTCATGTTTGCAGGAAAGCTTTTCTTTGCTGTGTGAAAAGGAGATAACAGAAAATATATGCAAAGACTGTTTGGAGCACATGCATGATTGTTTTGATTGAGGTGAAAAGTGATGTGTAAAGAACTGAGATCTGGTAATTCAGATCTGGATAAAGAACAGGATGCTCAGATTGTATCTGGAGATGTAATGAAGGACCAGGGACCAGGATAGATAGATAATGCAGTGTATGAAATGACATTAAAGAATAAGACTGACTGACTGGCTTGCTGACTGTCACAGAAGTGGTAGGAAAAGATGCTTAGTCAGATAAATAATTTGAACTGTGGAATGGGAAAGGCGTGTATTTTATAATGTCACGAATTGGTAAGTATATTATTAAATTTTAATTATTTGTATAAGTTCAATTTTTGAACAGTTAGTGGTTTGTCAGGTCAATGTTTTATGAAGTAAATTTGACAAGAAAGATTGCTACTGTTTTGCTTGAGAACATCTGTGTCTACAAATATTTACTGAATAAAATAGTTAAAGGAAATACTAACAATCTAGAAACAATTCAAGTGAAATTAAAAGCTTTTTTTAAGATTCCTTTTCAGTTATAGTACTCTTGGCATGGTAATCTGACCAAGTCACTAGTGGTCTAATTATTAGTCACACCTTGAGTATTGGGTCGTTTTATTCCTAAAAGTGGTTTGAGTTGACTTTAGTTATTAGCTAAAGATAGTGAATAATGTTCTGTAGCATTGTGGTCTGTGTCCCTATGAGGTACACACCATCAACATCTGGTTTTAAGGTTATTCTCAGTCTCTAGGGGTGGTGATAGTGGGGTTGGTGGTTGTATCACTTGTTGAGTACTCTACAGGCATTAACTTTTTAAAATTTAAGATTTATTTTCCTTTATGAGTGTAGATATTTTGCCTGCACTGGAAGTCTGTGCACCTTGTGCATGTAGTACCCTTGGAGGCCTGAAGAAGGTGCCAGCTCTCCAGGAAGTGGGGTCACAGATGGTTGGGGACCCACACTGTGGATGCTGAGAATCAAAGTCAGGCCATCTGGAAGAACAGCCAAGGTTCTTAACCACCAATCCATGTCTTTAGGTCAAATACACACATGAATTTTGAATCCTATTTTTTTTTTTTTTTTTACTAAAACCACAAGTCTAAAAATTATCGACTTAGGAAGCCTTGGAGAGTTTGCTTAAAGGATATTCTTCTTGTAAAACTTTGCTATGAGTCTACGGAGGTAACTCAGTATGTGAAGCCAAGGCTATCAGTATGACATGGGTTTAAAACTATTCACTGGATCGTGGTTGTCTAACCATATGATAAGCAACCCAAGATAATAACCTCTCCTTGCCATAATATTGTAGAAACCATTAGTTCAGCAGAGATGGATGAGACCCCACGAGTACCTTCCCCATTCCTAACTAATTATTAGCAGGGTCTGTTCTGTGCAGGCTCACTGAAGGTAACTGCACTTGCCTTGAGTTCAGAAGTGTAATGTCTGTGTAGAACAGACTGTGGTATTTCACAGCTTCCCTCTCTATCTTCCAGCTGTTATTTTATTTTTGCTCTCTTCTGTCATATTCCCTGAGCCTTAGAGGGCAGTGTTGTGCCTGTTCTGTTTAGTTCTTAGCACTGTTGCCCATACTTACACTCTGCGCCTGGAACTATTGTGAGTCTATTCGTTCACGGCTATTCACTGAAAAGTGAACATTCTGTCCTCAAGACCAAGAGTCATATTTATCTGTGGGTGTAAGCATAATTATTTAGACAGAATGTCACTTTAACTATGTACCCGCAATAAGTTTTCCACTGGACCTCCTGACTTCTTTAGCCATGTGCTTTAGTCACGGAGTGTATACAATTCAACAGCTGTAAGATTATTATGGAGATAACTGACTTTTCACTGATTGGATTGAGTCCTGCTCTACCGGAGAGAATACATGCGTGGTATTGTAAATTCTGCTAGTATACAACTCTTAAATGCATGGGTAACAAATTTCTTCTCTTTTCAAAATGTAATACTCTGCTTCATCAATCCTGTAATTGAAGGCTGGGTTTTAATATTGATATTTGTCTTGATCATTCAGAAGCTTGAGTAGCCCACATCTTTCTTGCTGCTGCCTTTGCTGTAGATTTCATGTTCTCCCTTTTAATTTCCATTTAAGTAAAAGGTCTTGTATTCATGTAGTTCCATTTGAACCAAAGAAAGCGATGGCTAGTAAGCGTGACCATGTCTATGTGTACAGTACACATAATATTTGAAATCCAGAGCTAAACATAAAATACAGACTCTGTTTATAAGGTTTGTGATCATTTTTATTGCAACAAGCATGAGAAAAGAAGCAAAACTGTTTGAGCAATAAATATTTTATTTTCCCAATTAAAAATTCAAGGGTAAAATTTATAGACTGTCTAGCTAGGTTGCTCAATCTTATCACTAGGGGCTTTGGTTTGCTCCATCTCTGCATCTATGTCCTGGCAGTTTTTGTGTTATGTCATTTCCCTTATAAATATATGTTTGCTATAGGTAGCATGTATATTGTCCTAGGAAAAAGTACTACAGGAATAGTGTTTAAACCAATAGAGATTTATCGTACATTAATCTTAGAGGTTGCAAGTATGAAATGAATTTGTGGCCCACTTGTTCTTTCAGAGGACTGCTAGGCAAATCTGTTCCATGCTCTTCCTAGCTTCTGATGGTTTTCAATTTCTAACATTCTCTATGCTATCAGTACAGGTACTGCACTTCGCCCTGTGCTTCAATCTCCATATAAAATGCTCTCTGAGTCTACATCCATATATAATCATTTCCCTGAAAAGACAATAATAACTGGAGCAGAGGTCATTTTTTTCTCTTGCATGACCTTGTCTTAAATTACATCAGCCATGATAGTATTCTAAATTAGGTTATATTCTGAGCACGAGGGCTAAGGCTACAACACATCTTTTGTTTGAGTAAAATTAAATACATATTAAAGACTTCGTATCATATCCTAATATAGTGATAATACAGCCCAAGAGACACCACACTTTGTCTTATTTTCTTTTGAAAGTTGCACATTCTCATGTGCACGTGCTGCACAGATCCCAATGCATTCTGGCATCTAAATGACAAGAAAAGTATTACCTTATTTGTGTAAGCCAATCAGAATGGGGATAGGAGATCATTGCGACTGGCTTAGACTAGAAGCTGGCACGGATTACTGTAAAGATCCAGACAGGAAATCATTTAACTTTGAGTGGCACATATTTTTATGTTGTAACTACAAGGCATTCACAGACAGTAATGAATGGATGTGGCTGTCCTGCCAAAATTTTTCTTTTTAAACTCAAACAAAAAAAAGCAAGGGTTGAATTTGACCAAAGGGCTGTAGTTTGCCTCCTCATCTTAGACTAGTATGAATGTCCTGTCGGGAGCTGGGTACTAACCAAGTCTCCCTAGAAATATAAGACTGGAACCAATTTTTAATGTCATTTTCTTGAAACAAAGGAGTTTAGTATCTCTTGGGAGTCATCATCCAGTGAACCCAAGTATAACTAAAACCTTCTTTAATTTTTGTCTATCTTGTCATTATTACTTCCTTGACCATGCCATCTCGCTGGAAAGTCTTCTGAGATAATATTTAGGTTATCCGAGTTTCTGGGTTGAAACCCCCTTCCACTTATTTTTGTAGCATCAGTATGGATGACTTTAGTCAGTTTCTAGAGTACTTAATGTCACAGTTTTTATGTCACTAAACAGAAGCTGGAACAGCAGAACGCAAGTTCTCTGTGATATAATTATAATTTTGAATAGATAAAATTATAAGCTAGAAATCACTCGATTCATTGTAATTTGTTGTGTTCTGATTACGTGATCTGTTTTCTGCAGACTTCAAGAAACTTGTTTATCTCAATAGTATTATTTCTTAGGTAACTTTCCTCTAAGATTTCTTCCAGTGATAATAAGTTCTTATATATATGAATGAGTAATTGGTACAAGGATGAGGGGAATGCAGAAAAAGTAGAGAGACTGCTAGGTTTCACTAATGATATCTCTAATCGCAGATGGAGAAATATGGGTGGTAGTGCAATACATTCAACCTACGAATGTTTTTGGGTGCTTCTGTTCTCTAGAATCAGTACAGACCACTCTAGGCTGGCAAGTTTCATATTGTCCTGGCACTGGCAGAGACCATCTGTATGTTTTGTATCTGAACTATGTGGTTTTATTGCATGGAAGTAGACACAGTTTAAATGATGCATGTGTCTTATCTCATTGATACTGCTCGATGCATTCCCTGCAAATTCATAGCATTATTATCTACTCAGAACAGATAGGCTAAGGATGCTGCGGCATCCTAACAGATGGCAAGTGTGCTGCATTACTTAATTTCCTTATCACTGTGATAAAAATACCTGAAAGAAACCACTTAAGGAAGGGGGGGGGCTTTGTTTTGGATCACAGTTTAGAAAGTATAGTCTATTATTTTGAGGAAAGCATGGTCCCAGGATATGACTCCTGAACCAGGCAGGAGTTTCCCATGTAGCTTTTCTATATCTTTGTGAATCAGGAAGCAGAAAGCTCAGGCTGGACACTTTCAAACCTTATGCTCATCAATCCATCCCTTGGCCATTCTTAGTACTTTTCCAGAGAGCCCAAGTTCAGTTCCTAGCATCCTACATCAAGCTGCCTACAACTGTCTATAATTCTAGCTCTAGGGAATTTGATGCTCTCTTTTAGCCTCTGTGGTCACCCAAATGCACATGTACACACACACACACACACACACACACACACACACACACACGCGCACGCGCACACGCACACGCACACGCACACGCACACGCACACGCACACGCACACACACACACACACACTAATAATACATCTTAAAGATAAACAGCAATTCATTCCTGCTAGCTAGAAAACAGTTCCAAAATGTTCTGTGATCTCCTCTAATAGTGCCACCAACTGGTGACCAAACATTCCAACACATGAGTTGGTCAGGTGTATGATATTCAAACCAAAATATGAACTTTTAATGTCTTTGTTTTAAGACTCACATTAATGACTCATTCTATATGACACTAGAATAATTCGTATTAATTTTTTTCTATTACAGGATCTCATTATCCTCTCAAAGGTGGTATTACTCAATAAGGCCACCTCCTCTATTTTTTACATATTTATTTACAGTTAAGATAAAATTTAACTTTCCTAACTGTCAACTTTCAGAATTTATTGAAAGGGAAGGGGGCTTTGTATATATGTTGGCCCATCAATTCAACACAGAAAAATGCCTTGATCAGAGTCACATAACCGTTAGTTCCACACATTTAGTGGTCTATAAATTATAGCAACTTGAGTGTGGAAGATTTTTTAAATATTGTACATGCCTATGAGGATCATGTAATTCACCGTCCACATTTTTTCAGCATTGTATAGTGATGGGGAAAGGTCTTCTAAATGTTAACTTCCAGACTTTCATGTTTCCACCACATGTAGGCTCAGTACTCTCTCTCCTTGGTTAAAAATTGATGCATTCCTGACAATATTCATAACTCCCTGTTTATCTCTCAAGTCAGTTTTAGTTTAGAAATGAATTCCATGTTCATCATAGATATATATGTTACAAGTACCTCCATTCCTTTTACTGGGAAGTTTTGCAGTTAAAATCCCACATTCTGCATCATTTCTGTAAGTATTATACTTGTGTATGAGAGACAGGTTTATGCATCCAAGTAGGTGTGTGTGCATGTGAGTGGAAGAAGCTGATGTCGGGTGTCTTGCACAACCACTCACGATCTTATTTTTTGAAGCAAACTGTTACTATGAAGCTGATGCTTGTCAATTTGGCATAGGTTGCTTGGCCAATGAGCTCCAGTGATTTGCTTCACCACCTACCTCATCCTGTCTGGGCGCGGTTTGTTTTATATGGGTGCCGGATATCCAGACTCAAAGTCATCACCCTTACCTAGCACGCCATTAACTTGCTGAAATCATCTCTTCCGCCTCTGAATATCTCTTAGTAAGAGTATGAGAAATATGCATCTCTGACTCCTTTGCCAGCTATCCTTTACCTGGATTGGTTTGAAGAAGGACACTGTGTTGGACATAGAGGTAGCTTTAAAGTCGGATGGTCTCTGGCCTGTTAGCTCTCTAACTATACTAAATGTTTGCTGATAACTTCTAAAAAAAATCCTAAGAACGTTTTTGCTTATTTTGTGATTAAAAACAGCTGGCTTGGGTGATTAACACCTTTTGCCTAGTAACGGGATACACACACACACACACACACACACACACACACACACACACAAAATATTGCTATCACTCCCTTCTCTGGCCAGGCATCAGGAGCCCCTTACTGATTTGTCTGATTAACTCTTTGTGTATCAGAAAGGAAGGAAAGGAAAAAAATTAAAATGCTTCATACAGGCAAATATGCATAGATACATGTATATTCATAGACCAACACTCTGGCCGAGCTCAACCGTCTGCCTCAAGCAACTCCACAAGTATTCATGCATGCATATACATACACATTTACCTACACAAGCATGTACAGACAAAAATACACATATGGATTGATGGACAGACAGATGGAATGGATGCATGGGTGGGTGGGGCAGGGCTTCCCAAGCCAAACCATCCAACAACTTTATTTTTTTCCCTCTGGCCTTTTTAGACCTTCTTAGACAAAAAGTCTTTAAAAAATTACCTCAGAGATAAAATGTGACATAAAATGGGATTTATAGAATGTTGTTAAGTTTAAAGCAGTTTTCATTCTAATATGCTCTGTATAAGTTCAAATCAACAGCTTCTACGTGGCCCTGTCTTAGCATAGTGCACACCTGTGACTGCATCCTTGGACCAAAATGTTTTCCTTGAAGAAAACTTTGTCCCAAGCCTATTTCTCTTTTTTGTGTAATTATGAAAGCTCATTGTATTTCTTATTATGCAGCCTTTACTTACTATATGAGGACTGGGCACATCCTATTCTGGATTCTAACTTTATCACATCTTTCTAGCAAAACAACTAAGACTATCTCTTAAAACTCTCTTCCTAAAATTATTTGAATCAAATAAAAAATTCGATAGAATCATTATTTCATCTAAACAGCATTAATTCATGAAGGTTCATCTTTATGTTAATCTTCAGGAAATCTGATCAGTAGGAAGGACTAATGACTACAAATTATTATATTAATTTAATAATGACAGAAAGGCATATCAGATGCAAGAAGCAATCCTGAGATGAAGTCTCTTTGGAACCTTGCTATTGAGCTCACCCACTGCAGACCATGCAAAAATGGTGGGCCACGTCCAGTAAGGCAACCTACTGGTCTTGTCCTATCCTAGATGGCTCCTGACATTGTCCAACTATGATGGGAGGGCTCATGCATTGCCCTATTTTATCTTGTTTTCTTGTGTTTGGTTGTTGTCTCTTAGAGGCCTACTCTTTTGTGAAGAGAACAGAGTGGGGGGTGGATATGCAGGGCCCAGGAGGAGTGAGGGAAGGGAAATTGTGGTTGGGATATATTGTATGAGAGAAGAATCTATTTTGAGTAGAGAAAGGAAAATTTAGTTTCCTATAAATTCATTTTCTCAAAGACTGCATAAAAAGATAATTTTAATAGACTATTTGAAATTATAGAATGCTAATTCTATCCTATACACTTTTATCTATTTTTATCTTTTTCTACTACTTTCATTTCCCTTTTTGTGTGTTTTTATTTTAGTTAAATTTGTTCATCTGTATCCATTTGTCGTCACAAAAGGACTACCAACTTAATGGCTTGACCGAATCTACTGGTAGGTTTTGTCTTTGCAGATATGCATTAATTGCCAAATATACAGTGTATGAAATGCTGTTTGAGACTAAATATACCATGTTAGGGATAAATATGTAATACATCAGATATTAGGTAGTTCTATAGTAAGAGCAAATTTGGTACAATTACTTCTATATGGTGTACTAATTGTTGAAATTAAACAAATATTGGAAATACCTTCAGGTTTTAACTTATTTCAAAACCTCTAGAAATTGTCTGTTTTGGCTAGCACTGTATAAAATAGTTATTGTAAAAAAACACATGGATATAAAAACAGTTGAAACCCACAGGTTTGTTAAATAAACCAATTTATGCTTCAGGTAATGTGTTGATCTGTAGTTAGGGAAGGTGTCTTTATGTACACATTCAAAATTTTTTATAAATGGAGATGTATTAATGACAATTGTTTTCCTCTATCTTTCTGTTTTATTAAAGAGTTAAAGCTAATAATACTGGAAGAGAGAACCAAAACGGTTAACTTCTAGTTGATAATTATTTTTAGCTAAAGAAGACAGCACCTTTATTCTCTACAATAGGATACTACAAAACAGTCTCTGTTCTTAGAATGTGCTTGCTAAGAATGGAGGTTGATCCAATGCAAAGACCTCAACCACTTGGGAATATTCTATTCATCACAAACCAATGAAGTCTAAGCTTATTTCCAGCTGAGACATTTTGAGCAAATTGTATGTCAGTTTTTGTGTGGAGTACAAAAGTCCCAAGACCTTTTGACAAATCCTGAAGTTTTCATTTCATTTGAAAAGGTCCAGATGAAGACAATCAGCTATGTGTGTGCATGTTCACTGTGTTCTATCTGATGTACTCCTATATTGCTAGAGAAGTTTTATGTCTAGAAATTTCTATACTGCAAGACATAAATAAAAAAATTAAAGAATCAAGTTTATCTGATGAGTGCTTTGAATTAAGAGAGAAGTACTCAGGTTGAAGTTTTGTACATTAAAACTAGGTTACTCATTCATTTCCTTCTGTCAATAAAACACTGTATAGTCTAGCTTAACTATAAGCATCATTTCTAATACAACTGGAGATATTAGGATTCATACTAAACCAGTGCATTTCCTGATCCTGTCCTTTCTCTATGCCTTTAGGGCACAAGAGTTAAGCCTGTGTTAGCAGTCACAATGCAACTCACTTTACTTGGCCCCGTGCTTATGACACAGTCAGTATCAGATCAGGGAATTGAGAGACCATTCCATCTGACTGAACGTAGCAGTTTGATTATAACACAACAGATGAGACAGATCTCCTTGCTCTGATCCTAGGAACATCCTATTGTTCTTGTGCTGACACCATGTATCCTTCTGTGTTTTTAACCTTCCCCAAAGATCAGATTATCTCTGGTTTTGGGCCTTGACAATAACTCTAGTGCATTATCAGTTGTCAAGGTGTGTTCTCTATGGCTTTAATACATCCTAACCACCACTAGACAGAACCATTCTCTATTCTATCCTTCAGAAATTGCCATTGTAGACACAGTTTTGCAAAGATTAGCAATCACAGGTGAATTAATGAGAAGTTAAGCCCAAAGCTTTTAGCTTAATTGTGCATGCAGTCAAGGTAGAAGTGCGAGAATGTGGCATCATGGTTCTGCAGTCACTTTTATTTATTTAGTTTTTATACTTAAGCCCTAAACCTTTGTAGGTTGTCCTGCATAATAAGAAGATAAGGGAATTAACCATGTGCCTTGAGAATAGAACCATAAGTGATTATAAAAGAGTGGGCAGAAATCTGTCCATCTTTGCAAGCTTGAAGGATAAGGCAAAGGTCTACAGCGATGGAAAAAAAAAAAAAAAAACAGAGATAAGAGCCGGTGGGAAAAGCTGACATGGCACTTTTCTCCCTTCATTTATGTCATCTCCATGTTCTGATTTCCCTCCAAGGATCCACTTTGGAAAGCAAATGAAGAAATATACCTGGGATTTCAAAACAGACTCATAGTACTAAAAAGTGAAGATATTTTACAAGGAAAAATTTGTCAATACTCCTTAAAGTTTTTAATACCTTTTTATTTACTTCTCTCTCTCTCTCTCTCTCTCTCTCTCTCTCTCTCTCTCTCTCTCCCTCTCTCTCTCTCTCTCACACACACACACACACACATGCACACACACAAACACACACACACACACAGAGAGAGAGAGAGAGAGAGAGAGAGAGAGAGAGAGAGAGAACCTGTTTATGCTAGCATGCATGAATAGAGGTTAGATGAAAACTTACATTAGTCAAATCTCTCCTTGTATCATGTGGCTTTTTGCCTAGAGTTCAGGCCATTAGGCTTGCCTGTAGGCATGTTTACCCACTGAGCTGAGTTGTTTATAAAGTGATCACCCTGCCTTAATTGATATTCTATAGATAGGTCTAATAACATTTTTGGAAGGAAAATTTTAATATTGGAACATTTGTTTTGGCAATGAGAGAGCATCTTCTGGTCTGGAAACACCTTTGTTAGTTGCAGAGGACCAGACAGTTTTCTATGCAAAACGATTTTCTGGAGAAACAAGCATTTCATTAGGCAGCTGCCTGGAAATGCTAAGAGACGCTAATTGCTTGGCAGACTATGAGAAGCTGGGAGCACTGAGAGATGTTTCTGTTACCCCCAATTCCTGGAAAGCAAAACATTACATCCACTAGAATCTAAAAGGTCCATTGTTTTTAGTGAGGATGCTTCTTTTCTGTTCATTTGAATGTCTTCTAGCAAAATACTGGATGAAATTTAAGACAGGGAACAATAATTTGTCTCTCCTCACATTGTAGACTCTCACATGCAGAAATTGTACTGCAAGGACCAGATGTCTCTTCCAAGAACTTATCTTTTTTATAGTTAAAGCAGTACTAAAATACTCCCAAGGTGTGGTATTTTAATTTCTGGTCATTTTGGTTCCCTTTAATGCATACCAATATATACAGCAATGTGCACCTGGATAATAAGTTCCTGGTGAAATCCTCTTAATAAAAAGACCCTCCCCATTTATAACCCAAATATTTCTAGCTCCCTCGTTCATGTTCTTAGTTATTACACTGCAGTGCCTCTTCCTTACACATAGAACAGCCTTCTGAGTAAATCCCAAATTATTAACCAAATTTACGCAGTGTAGTGGTATTTGCATATTTTCAAGAGCTACTTCTATTAAAACAAACACTGTTTTGACCACTACATCTTATAAGCGATCAAAAGCACATTTATTGTGTGTCCATATTTGTCAGGTACTTTTTAAAACATTAATTTATGTTTTACACTCCATATTCCAATTCCCACCATGCTCCCCATCCACCCTCCAACTGCTCCACATTCCACACTTCCTCCCCATCACCCCCACCCCCCACCCCCCTCTCCACGTGGATGCCCCCACCCCCTACCCCACATGACCTCTAAACTCCATGGTGCCTCCAGTCTCATGAGGGTTAGGTGCATCATCTCTAAATGAATACAAACCCAGAAGTCTTCTACTGTATGTGTGTTGGGGACCTCATATCAACTGGTGTATGGTGCCTGTCTTGTGGTCCAGTGTTTGATCTCTGAGGTCCAGATTAATTGAAACTGCTGGTCCTTCTATAGGGTTAACATTCTCCTCAACTTCTTTCAGCCTTCCTTAACTCAACAACAGGGGTCAGTTGCTTCTGTCCATTGGTTGGGTGCAAATATTTGCATCTGACTCTTTTAGCTTCTTGCTGGGTCTTCCAGAGTGCGGTCATGCTAGGCCCCTTTTTGTGAACACTCCATAGCCTCAGTAAATAGAGTCAGGCCTTGGGAACTCCCCTTGAGCTGGATCCCACTTAGGGCCTGTCACTGTACCGTCTTTCCTCAGGCTCCTCTCCAATTCCGTCCCTGTAATTCTTTCAGACAGGAACAATTATGGGTCAGATTTGTGACTGTGGGATGACAACCCATCCCTAACTTGATGTCCTGTCTTCCTGCTGGAGGTGTGCTCTATAAGTTCCCTCTGCCTACTGTCTGGCATTTCATCCAAGGTCCTTCCCTTTGATTCCTGAGAGTCTCTTACCTCCTAGGTCTCTGGTGCATTCTGGAGGGTCCCCACAACCTCTTATTTTCTCGAGGTTGCCTGTTTCCATCTTTTCTGCTAACCCTCAGGGCTTCTGTCCTTTTCCCTTACCCAATACCAGATCAGGTTCCCCTCTTGTCACTAATCCATACTCCCCCGCCTTGTCCACTTTCCCTCCCAGGTTGCTCACTCCCTCCCCACGTGTGATTGCTTTTTTCTCTCTCCCATGTGAGATCCAGGCACTTCAGCTTGTTGACCTTTTTGAGTTCTGTGGACTGTATCTTGGGTATTCTGTATTATTATTATTTTTTGGCTAATATCCACTTACTAGTGAGTACATAACATGCACATCATTTTGGGTCTAAGGTACCTCACTCAGGATGATATTTTCGAGTTCCATCTATTTGCCTGCAAAACTCAGGATGTCTTTGGTCTTAATAGCTGAGTAATAATCCATTGTGTAAATGAACCACATTTTCTGTATCTCTTTTTCTGTCGTGGGACATCTAGGTTGTTTCCAGCTTCTGGCTATCACAAATAAGGCTTCTATGAACATAGTGGAACACACGTGCCTTTGGGGCATGGTGGGGCAACTTTTGGGTATATTCACAAGAGTGGTATAGCTTGGTCTTCAGGTAGATTTATATCCAATTTTCTGAGGAACCTTCAGATTGATTTCCATAGTTGTTATACCAGTTTGTAATCCCACTAGCAATGGAGAGTGTTCCTCTTTCTCCACATCCTCTCCAACATGTGTTGTCACTTGAGGTTTTGATCTTAGAAATTCTGACTGATGTAAGGTGGAATCTCAGGGTCGTTTTGATTTTCATTTCTCTAATCACTAAGGACTTTGAACATTTCTTAAGTGCTTCTCAGTCATTCGAGATGCCTCAGTTGTGAATTCTTGGATTAGTTCTATACCCCATTTTTTGTTTGGTTTCTTGGTGATTAACTTCTTGAGTTCTTTATAAATTTTGGATACTAGCCCTCTATCAGATGTGGGGTTAGTGAAGATTTTTTCCCAATCTGTAGGTTGCTGATTTGTCTTATTGACTATGTCCTTTGCGTTACATAATCTTTCCAGTTCCATGAGATCCCATTTATCAATTGTTGATCTTAGAGCATGAGCCATTGGAGTTCTGTTTAGGAAATTTCCCTTTGCCAATGAGTTCAAGGCTCTTTCCCACTTTCTCTTCTAATAGATTCAGAGTATCTGGTTTTATGTTGAGGTCCTTGATCCATTTGGACTTGAGTTTTGTACAAGGTGACAAATATGGGTCTATTTTCATTCTTCTACATACAGCCAGCCAGTTAGACCAGCACCATTTATTGAAGATGCTTTCTTTTTTCCATTGTATATTTTTGCGGTCTTTGTCAAAGATCAAGTGACCATAAGTGTGTGGTTTTATTTCTGGGTCTTTAATTCTATTCCATTGATCAATGTGTCTGTCTCTGTACCAATACCATGCAGCTTTTATCTCTATTGCTCTGTGGTAAAGCTTGAGGTCAGGAATCGTGATTCCCCCAGCTGTTCTTTTATTGTTAAGAATTGTTTTCGCTATTCTGTTTGTTTTTTTGCTTTTGTTTTTGTTTTTTGTTTTTTGCCTTTCCAGGTGAATTTGAGAATTGCTCTTTCCATGTCTTTGAAGAATTGTGTTGGAATTTTGATGGGAATTGCATTGAATCTATAGATTGCCTTTGGTAGGATGACCACTTTTACTATGCTAATTCTGCCAATCCATGAGCATGGGAGCTCTTTCCATTTTCTGAGATCTTCTTTGATTTCTTTCTTGAGAGATTTGAAGTTATTGCCATACAGAACTTTCACTTGTTTGGTTATTCACCCCAAGATGTTTTATATTATTTGTGGCTATTGTGAAGGCAGTTGTTTTCCTAATTTCTTTCTCGGCCTATATCCTTTGTATAAAAGAAAGCTACTGATTTATTTGAGTTAATTTTATATCCAGCCACTTTGATGAAGTTGTTTATCAGCTGGAGAAGTTCTCTGGTAGAATTTTTGGGGTCTCTTATGTATACTCTCTTATCATCTGCAAATAGTTATACCTTTATTTCTTCTTTACCAATTTGTATCCCCTTGATCTCTTTTTGTTGTCTTATTGTTCTAGCTAACATTTCAAGTACTATATTAAATAGATATGGGGAGAGTGGGCATCCTTGTCTTGTCCCTTATTTCAGTGAGATTGCTTCAAGTATGTCTCCATTTAATTTGATATTGGCTGCTGCTTTGCAGTAAATTGCTTTTATTATGTTTAGGTATGGGCCTTGAATTGCTGATCTCTCCATGAAAGCCTGTTGTATTTTGTCAAATGCTTTGTCTGCATCTAAGGAGATGCCAGGTGATTTTTTTCTTTGAGTTTGTTTATATAATGGATTACGTCAATTGATTTTCATATATTAAACAAACCTTGCACCCCTGGGATGAAGCCTACTTGATTGTGCTAAATGATGGTTTTGATGTATTCTTGGATTCAGCTTGCAAAAATTTTGAGTATTTTTGCCTCGATATTCATAAGCCAGATTGGTCTGAAGTTCTCTTTTTTTTTGTTAGGTCTTTGTGTGGTTTAGGTATCAGAGTAATAGTGGCTTCATAGTTCATAGTTAGGCAGTGTTCCTTCTGTTTCTATTTTGTGGAATAGTTTGAGGAAAATTGGTATCAGGTCTTCTTTGAAAGTCTGGTAGAATACTGCACTAAATCCATCTGGTCCTGGGCTTTTTTTGGTTGGGAGGTTTTTTAATGACTTCTTCTATTTCCTGTGTGATGTGGGCCTGTTTAGATAGTTTACCTGCTCTTCATTTAACCTTGGTATGTAGCATTTTGAAAACCATCCATTTCATCTAGATTTTTCAAGTTTTGTTGAGTATATGCTTTTATAGTAAGATATGATGATTTTTGTATTTCCTCCATTTCTCTTGTTATGTCTCCCTTTTCATTTCTGATTTTATTAATTTGGATACTGCCTCTTGGCCGTTTAGTTAGTTTGGCTAGGGTTTATCTATTTTGTTGATTCTGTCATAGAACCAGTGTTTGGTTTTGCTGATTCTCTGTATTGTTTTCCTTGTTTCTATTTGGTTGATTTCGTCCCCGAGTTTGACTATTTCAAACCTTCTACTCCTCTTGGGTAAGTTTACTTCTTTTTGTTCTACAGCTCTCAGGTGTGCTGTTAAGTTGTTAGTGTAAGATTTCTCCAGTTTCTTTACCAGGGCACTTAGAGTTATGAATTTTCCCTTGCACTGCTTTCATTGAATTCCATAAGTTTAGGTATGATGTGTCAACATTTTCATTAATTTCCAGGAAGTCTTTAATTTCTTTTTTATTTCTTCCCTGACCAGGCTTTCATTTAGTAGAGATTTGTTCAGTTTCTATTTATATGTGGGCTTTCTGTAGTTTTTGCTGTTATTGAAGACCAGCCTTAGGCCATGGTGATCTGATCGGGTACATGGTATTATTTCAATCTTCTTGTATCTGTTGAGGGTTGTTTTGTGACTAGTTATATGGTTGATTTTGGAGAAGGTACCATTAGGTGCTGAGAAGGTGTATTCTTTTGTTTTAGGGTGAAATGTTCTGTAGATATCTGTTAAACCCATTTGGTTCATTTCACTGTGTCTCTGCTTAGTTTCTGTTCGAATGTCCTATCCATTGGTGAGAGTGGGGTGTTGACATCTCCCACTATTATTGTGTGGGGTCAATATGTGTTTTGACTTTTAGTAAAGTTTCTTTTATGAATTTGAGTGCTCTTGCATTTGGGGCATAGATATTCAGAATTGAAATTTTTCTCTTGGTGGATTTTCCCCTTGATCAATATGAATATGAAGTGTCCTTCTTCATCATGCTTGATAACTTTTGGTTGAAAGTCTATTTTATTGTATATTAGGATGCTAACTCCTGCTTGTTTCTTGGGATCATTTGCTTGGAAGACCTTTTTCCATCCTTTTACTCTACCTTACTTTCTTGTTGAGGTGTGCTTCTTGTATGCAGCCTAATGCTGGATCTTGTTTGCATATCCAGTCTTTTAGTTTATGTCTTTTTATAGGTGAGTTGAGTTCATTAATATTGAGAGATGCCACACCCACTCCAATGGAAATTCTGTGACAGGCTCAAAAGCTTGGATGCAGTTCTGAGGCAAAATATTTCATGGAAACTTAGTTTCCTGGAGTCTTGGTATCCTGTAGCACGAATGTGCCAAACTTGTCCCTACATCAGTTGGTGAATGGATCTGTGTGCTTTCCTTTAATATTGTTTTATTATAAGTGCCTCGAAGGAATGATTTGACATATAGCTAAGTTAAATTAGCCTCCACCAGTGTTCCAATATGCTAGGAAATCATTGAGCTGACCTTGGGTTTTAAATTTAGTAAGAATGCTACTCATTCAGACAAAATGCCTCCAGTGTAGATAGTGAAAGAAATCAGGCATTACAATTTACTGGAAAAGATCTAGAAATCTCAGGGCTGGTTCTACAAAGTAAACTTAGAACAACAGCCAAGTCACTCCCATGTGCAGGAATTTACAATAACCTAGGAAGAAGGAAGGTTGTGTTCTAAGAAGGAACTAGAGTAAATATTTAGAATGACAGCTGAGTCACTTCCATACACAGGAATTTTCAATGGCCTAGGGAGAAAGTGGATTTTAAAATAGACTGGAATTGGAACTATGGCTTCTAAGAATAAGCTGACCGTAGGTGGGGCTGCTTTTTATCCCAGTTGTAAACACTGATTTTTATCTCAGTTGTAAACACTACCTCATTACTGTTAGTTTTTATGTATGCATTTCTCTGTTTTGTGTAGAGTGATTTTGCATTGGGTAACCTCATGTACATTGGATGACATTATTGTATCACTTAACTTTTTTGTTTTCTTCTGTAATATATGCCTGATGCTCACTTTGAGAAATTACACTCAGATTCAACACTCTCTCTGGGGTTTGTGTCTGTTTGTCACTCTGCTGATTCCTTGCCCACCTTAGCACTGGCATCCTGATTCTCCCACAAGTTAAGGGATCAACTGAGTCCAGTCCGTGGCAGAGAGATATTAAAGAGGGATGACTGTTAGGTTCTGATATGTGTGTTTTTGTAGGTGACTTTATGTGCTGTGGCTCTCTGCTTTTGACTTTGTTGTGAGATGCTTAATATCTTGTCCTTCCTTATGTTGCTTCCAGTTTTTCTTCCAAGATCCTGTATAGGGGTGGGTTGGCAGAAAGATACTGTTTGAATTTGATTTTGTTCTGGAATACTTTGGTTTCTTCATCTATGTTGATTGAGTTTTGCTGAGTATAGTTGCCTGGGCTGGCATTTGTGTTCTCTTAGAGTCTGCATGACCTCTGATCAGGCTCTTCTGGCTTTCATAGTGTCTGTTGAGAAGTCTGGTGTAATTCTGATAGGTCTACCTTTATATGATACTTGGCCTTTTCCCCTTGCAGCTTTTAATATTCTTTCTTTGCTCTGAGCATTTAGTGTTTTGACAATTATGTGAGGACAAGATTTTCTTTTCTGATCCCATTTATTTGGTGTTCTATTGCTTCTTGTACTTTTATGGCTATCTCTTTCTTTAGGTTGGAGAAGTTTTCTTCTATGATTTTATTGAAGACATTTTCAGGTCCTTTGAGCTGTGAATCTTTGTTCTCTTCTATTCCTATTATTCTTAGATTTTGTCTTTTCATTGTGTCTTGAATTTCCTGGATGCTTTGGGTTAGGAGTTTTTTATGTTTTGAACTTTCTTTGACAGTTGTGTCATCTCTTCTATGATATCTTCTACACCTGAGATTCTCTCTTCTATCTCTTATATTCTGTAGGTAATACTTACACCTGTAATTCCTGACCTCTTTCCTAGGTTTTCCATTTCCAGGTTTACCTCCATTTGTGCTTTCTTTATTGTTTCTACTTCCATTTTTATGTCTTGGATCACTTTATTCAATTCCTTCACGTGTTTGCCTGTGTTTTTCTGTATTTCTTTCAGTGAGTTATTGAGACCCTCCTTAAAAGACTCTACTATCTTCATGAGATAGGATTTTAGGACAGATTCCTGATTTTCAGGTGTGTTGGTGTAATGTAGGGCTTGCTGTGGTGGGAGAACTGAGTTCTGATGATGCCCACATATTTTGGCTTCTGTTGTTTATGGCCTTGTGTGTGCCTTTTGCCATCTGGATATCCCTGGTGTTTGTTGGTCTGGGTGACTGTATAGATTCTGCCTCTTTTATCTGGGTTGCTTCAGTTCTCCAAGTATGCCTGCAGCCCTGTCTGTATCTGACCACCTGTGGGGCCTTCCAACTTGGGGCTCTTCACAGGGGCAGAGAAGCTGCTGATATTTTGCTCTGTCTGCGGTAGATCTCCTGGGAGGCCATCAGACAACTGCTGTGAGTGCAGCGGGTACTCTAGGATGGATAAGTATATGGAGTCTTCACAGGAGCAGACTAACTAGGGGTCTGTTCCATCAGCAAATACCAGGTAAAAGGGGTGGAAGAGATGGAAGGCAAGTGGTATTTGAGAGGGCAGGGATTTGGTGGGTGATGGGTCCCAAGTCCACCAGGTTCCTAGCAGCAACTCTGGGTCTTAAGGGGTTGGGGGAGGTTTCATATGAACTGCTCTAAGTACAGCGGGTCCTCTAGGATGGAACAGGATATGGAGTCTTCACATGAGTAGACCAGCTAGAGGTCTGCCCCAGCAGCAAGGACTGGGTGGAAGGGGTGTCAGGTACTTTTATATCTAATGAATTAATTATATCAGGTATGCTCTACATTCATAATTATCCCATGTTATGAAGAAGAAAATATACATATATGAATGAAAACTCCTGAAAAAGACGTGGTGGCTGCAAAAACTGATGGACTAATTGGAACTGCAATACTGTGAAGAGCTTGGAATGCTGCAGACCCAGAGGCTAGTTAAGTTATCATGGGCTACTTCTAGCCGTCTGGAGTAGCCATTCTTACACACCTCTGTGTCTGAACTGGCTTCTTTTGACTCATAGATAGAAAGTTGTCAGAATTTATTAACTTAGCAGACCTCTAGATATTAACATAGCAGATCCCTATAGATTAACATAGCAGACTGTTAGCTTCCATCAACCCAAAACTCAAGAATTACCCTGGCATCTTTGACTTATAGAAAAGCTTCTCCCATCTTCCTGTAACCACCTCTCTGGTATGACCACCAAGGTATTTTAAATTTGCCTGGATTCATGAATTTAGTTGTTTTGTAAAATGTCATGAAACTATTTCCACATTGGAATATGAAATTTTGAATAGTGTTCTCAGGACATTTTCACTCAAAAAATGGCTTCAGAATAAACCATCTCCTACTGCCTTTAAGAATAGACCTGTGCCTTTTGAATTGGCACATGTAAGGTAATTGTCTAGAATCATACATCCAACTGATACAGGGTTCAACTGATTTGAACTGGACTGAAAAACTTGATCTTATGCATTATACACTGGTTTGTAAACCTGGGTTGTGTCTGACTCACTCAGATTGTTAAACCTTTGGTTTAAACCCAGCTCCCCAAATTCCTAATCCAGTGTGTACAAGCTTAATATTATTCCAGTTAAAATGGAAAAGATTTGCATTTTGATGGCAGCTAGGACTCTATTCTTAGAGATGTTTTGTTCTGTATCATGCTATTTTTTTATTGACTTACCATCATGTCTTCTAGTAGATTAGATCTATCTCTTTGAAGGCACAGATCATATATTGTTTTAATATTTCCATGTCCCTTAGCCAGCTTTTGTATGTAGCAACTACATATTCAAGGTGTGCATAAATTAGTTTCCAGAATCACTTTAAAAATACAGAAGGCCCTCCAGTGATATTTAGTAAAGCTTCTATGTTTCAAATATTCTTGAATAGATTCATTTATGACTGCTAGGTAGCTAGGTAGACTTTATCAAGTTTAGAACATAGTGAGGTGAGATTTGAATATAGCATTCCTCCTACATTAGCAATGGCCTTTAAAAGCAAGAAATGCAGTATCGGTGTTTTAATTCCTGGTCAAAGGAATAAGAGCTGGTTCGCTTTTAAGAGCAAAGTGATATCACAAACTGCCCAGAAAGTTATTAATAGGCAACCAAAAGTGGTTCCATGAAGCTAAAACTTTATATGATGCTATTTAGTAAGAAGTTATATTGTATATATATCATATATATCACTACCAAGGCAACTTAGTGGGAGAAAATTTATTTCATCTTTAACTTTACAACCCTTCATTGATGGTGGTGAGGGCAGAAGCTCAAAGGCATAAACCATAGAGAAATTTGCTTCTTAGATCTCATTCTCACTTTGCTTAACTCCTTGACTCATTTGGGTTTTTACTCAGCTTCTTTTACAGCTTAGGACCACATGCCTAGGGAATGGCTTTGCCCACAGTGGAGATCTATGCCTATTAACAATTAAGACAGCCCCTCACTAACATGTGCACAGACAAACTTGATAAAGACAATTACTATGAAATTTGCCAGCTACTTGCGGGAGGTCCAGGCAAGAGGAGAGAGGTCCTGGTCCCACCGGGGTTTCTCTATGGCTGAGTAGGATGGCGAGTGTTGAAGGCCCAAAAGAAACACACCTGGGCCGGGAGAATTGTTGAAGCAGCAACTCAGCTTTATGGAACCAGCCTCTTGTTTATATAAGTTTGGAAAATAGGGAGGGGGATTTTGGGTGGGGTAAGATGATGTAGGAGGTGGGGAAGGGTGACTGAGGGTATGAAGTGACTGACAGGGCCAATGGTAAAGCTCCACATCAACAAAGGTGGGGCAAAGGCAGGGCCAAACAGGTCTTGCTGAGTCATCACAATACGGAAGTGACTGAACTAGGTCTCAAAACTGGAGTCAGGCTCAGGTTTGTCCTCAAGGCCCAAACCAGGGCCAAAATGGAGCCCAACAGAAATTGACAATGCTAACTAGGATAGTCACTTTCTGAAATATCACTCCCTCCTGTGTAAGAATCAATTTAAATGAGGGTGTCCATCACCCGAGTAGGACACGTGTAGCTGAGAAATGCTGCTTGTTCTATGAACTTCAGATGAAGAACAACGCATATGTCAAATGTAGATCAAGACAGTGGTCACTTTGTCTATCATCCTCTCTCACCCTTTAAAATTTAGCTTATAAAAAGAAAAAAACCTCTGTTTTCTATATTGTTCTCTGTGCTCCATTGCATTCTTTTGGCAAAGATCACCAGGAGAAGGAAGTCAAGGAGATTACCAAATTAGGGATCTGTTGATGTAACAAAACAAAGAAATTAGCTTTCTAAGAAGTCATAGAGGGTTTTATGACAAGACTTTTTTTAAGGGATTGTGAGGAATTGATGGGAAAAGGCTAAGTGACATTTTTGGAGTTTGAGAATCCCAGGGGCAATACCATAGTCAGAATCCAGAGAGAAATCATGATGCTAGTTTAAGCTTGGATGGTGAGGGATTATAAAGCATGAGAGAAAGATAGATAATTTTATTCATTTGCTTAGACCAGCCATGTGAAGAAGTCTAGGAAAACAAACCTGTATACAAGAGGAGTACCAAGTGCCAGTGCTGTAGAACATTGGATAAGAGCAGAGTTTGAAATTTAGTTTCTCACTAGGAATTGGTGTTTAAGATTACTATTAAATTCAAGTGGCTTGACATTTATTGATCTTATAACAGCAGTGCCTAGTGTTGGCCAAAAGTTACTTTTATTCTATCTATAACGTTCCTCATTCCTGTCATCATCAAACAGCAGACTTTTCATTATGGTAGAGATGAGGTTCTGAAAGAGTACTGCCAGGTGGGATGCTTGGACACGTTGACATGCTAAGATGAAGGAGTAGGACTGAAGGAGTCAGCTTAGCCTTAAGGAATGACTTTGCAGTACGTTCTCTCCATATAATCTTCTTTTTCTCCTACAGCATGTTGAGCTTTCTCCAGACATCTTTTATCTGCTGAAAGACTGAGGCTACTGGGAAGGAACACAATTGCCTTCAGTCTCAAGTAAACTCCCAGTAACCCAGGAGAAATATCAGTATACAACAGAAGAATAAACTGAAGACTAAACCCCACAACATGAACCAAGAGAATATAAGTTCAACATCTGTCTTTCTATGAATCATTGATGATGTTTTACAAAACTTCTAGTATTTCTGACTCCCCATTTTCTAAAATGAACATTTAACTATCAGTCTTCTGAATACATCGAGTTTCATATAGGTCATGGCTCTTGTGTGTACGTGCACAGTATTGAATTCATTGTCTTTTTGTCTTATTGATCTGTCTGTGGCCTGATTGTCTCAACACAGTCTAATATTAAAACTTACGTAAAGTTCAAGCCTTCATAGAGTGGGAAAAGGGCCATAAAAAGAAAGAATACATGTGTATACACACACACACACACACACACACACACATTCTAATATATGAAGGAGTCTTAAACTGTTTGACAGTGGTTTAATTTTTCTTCGTTTAGTTATATCACACACACACACACACACACACACACACACACACACACATATATGCATGCAAGTTTTTCTTTAATTATTTCACTTATCACCTTTACCATGTACTAGGTATTAAAAATTTTTCCCTGCACCATCCTATTATACTATCAAAGTGAATAATACTTAAAATATCTGAGATGTCTCATTTTTCTTTGGAGTGTATTTTTAACATACTCTAAGAAAAGATATATCTTCTCTGCCTTTAAAAAAGAGCTGATAAGACCGGACTGTATGAAATGGTTGGAAAAGTTGTATGTTGCTAGGATTCACCATTTCAATACCCACTTCAGTGCTTCTATTTGTTAAGTATTGCTGCTTCACTGAATAATAAATAACAGAACTGACATACTTCAATTTATTTATATGAGGTACACTAAAAGTTTTGTTGTCATCATACTATAGAAAAGTTACACACTTTAGAAATCATGTATTAATCATGTGTCTGATGCAATGCCTAACTTAAACACCACCTGCCTTCAATATCCCATTTCACTCTTCCCTCCCCTAAGCCATTGGTTTGGGCAGGAGGAACAGAAGCCAGAAATAAAGGAGGAATTTTATTTGCTCTACCGCTCAGTGATCAGACTTTGTCTACATAGTTTAGTATATCGATAACTTTGTGCTTTCTTGTTTTTTGAAAAAAACAAAACAAACAAACAAAAAAACCCTAAGAACATTCCTAAGATTTACAGCCAGGTTTAAATAGAGGGATCTTTTGTTTTATATCTTTAGTTCTTTGACAAATCAAAAAGAAAACTAAACAGTGAACCAGACTGACAATAACAATCAAAATAAGCTGTATAAAACATTTGCTGCATCCTACCCAATTATGCAGATAATATTCACCATGCATATATTATCTCATTTTCCTTGAGAACAGCTCCTTCCCTCTGGCTACTGGGGTCCCTGTTTTCTTGTTGTACACTGTGGACCGTTTCTAAGAACAGGACTGGGGGATAATCTCTGAGCACCGTGGAGCATCTCAATCATTGCTGCTAGAGTAGTGGATGGCATAGCCCTGTAGTCATACATTCATTAAGAATTCCTGTGTGCACCTTTCCCATTGTAAATGATTTAAAACCCTCTGTGTGCCTTTATATTTTTAATGTTACTTGCTGAAAAACCCTGAAGCCTTAGGAAATGTCATTTATCATGAGATTCTATTTTTCTTTTTGCATAAACATAAAAGCATGCCTTAGAACTTGATAATAGATGGGAAAAACTTCACCTTTTAACCATTAGCTATTATAGAGCCTAGATTAAGAGCAATGGATTATTTATTGAATATCAATGAAATAATTACATCTCAACAAAACAACAGAGTTTAAAGTCTGCCAACGAGAATCTCAATAGATTTTTCCATTTCCTTCAATAATAGCAAACATCTGCTACTGGTTCTCTGCCCTCCCTCAGGCCCAATAGAACTGTGGTGTATGATACAAACTATTTGTCATGCAGATGCCCTACTTGGTGAGCCTTTTCCTATGCAGAAAATAGAAAAGGAAAGAAAACAGTGAGGTAGTGGGAGCTGATTACACATGAGATTCCAGGTAGATAGAAAGAATGTTTGGTATCTGGTGCTTTGAATAAGAATGGTTCCTATAGGGCCATGTAGTTGGATGTTTGGTTCCCAGGTTTTGGACTTTAGGAAGGATTTAGAGTGTGTGCCTTTTCAAGGTAACATGGTAAGTTGGCATGGACTTTGAGGTCTTGAAAGTCCATACTAGATCCTCTCTAGCTCTCTCTCTGCTTCCATCTTGAGGATCAAATATAAACTCACTGCTTCTGCTCCAGCTACATGCCTGCATATGAACTTACCACCATGAACTAAACCTCTGAACCTGTAACCAAGCCTCTAATTAAGTGCTTTATTTTTTAAGTTGTCTTAGCTATGATGACTCCTCACAGTAATAGAATAATAATGAAGGCAGCATCATTAGAATATATAACATTTACTATTTCAACAATCTTTAGTATGTTCAATTCGATGAATATATATGTAATATATATGCAATATAAATAATATATGAAATATTATTTGCCAAATGAATCTATCTACTCTACAATTGCCAAGAATTAGTGTTCTTGGTTTGGTTAAAGGTTGACAAATAGGCACGTTGGAGAGTCTTTATGATCTAGCTTCTGTGATATTTCTAGGTGACAAAAATACATAGTAAACTTCCTTTCCTTCAGACTGGTAGTTTCTGCCCTCTGTTCTGCTATGATCCCTAAACAAGGGTGGAAACAATAGACATGCTACCATGGAAGAAGTTCATATCATGGGGCAAAAAAAAAAAAAAAAACTACAGACAACTAAAGGTCTCTGAAAACAGGAGAAATAGTCTTCTCTAGGAAATATGCACCAAATTGTCTATCCATTGGCATTTTGTTGTTGTTGTTGTTTATTTGTTCTGTTTGTTTGTTTGTTTTGTGTTTTTTTTGTGAAATCATATACATACTCGTGACACAGTATGGGTACAATAAGGGGCTCTTTATTTATTTAGTAATATCTGTGCATATCTAAAATAATTGAAGAAACAGAGGCTATATATTTGAGAGAGAACAATGAAGTTGACATAGGATGAATAGGAAGGAGGTGTGGGTAAGGAAAGAGAAAGTGATATAATTGTATTTTAAAATTTAAAATCAAAATTGTTTTTAAAAGCAAGAGATCAATCTCATGAGAACAGAATGGCTGTGATGGAGGTGGGTGTGCTGTGAAGCAAACTGGATAAGTAGAGATGTGTGACCAATCACCCAATCACGTGTAAAGTATCATCAATGTGGTCGTTAAAGGACTGGGGTGATGGCTCAGTATCTGAGAGTATCTGCCCCACAAGCACTAAGACCTAAGTTTGAATCCCCAACACTCACATAGTAGCTGGGTCCAGCTGTATACGCTGAGAAGCCCGGCACTGGGAGTTATGCATGGGTGATCCTGTGAGCTAGCTTGGCAGTTAGTTTAATGATGACATTTAGGATTACTGCCGAACACTGTTTCGGAGAATAAGGCACATACTAAGAGAAGGAGACATTCAATGTTTGTCTTGGCATCTACAAGCCTCTTTCCATATTATACAAACCCATGTGACCCACCAGATCCCTCAAAAAAAAAAAAAACTTGTAATTAAACTTAAAATCCTGGACTAGGGCAATAAGTAACAATTATTGTGCTGCTCACCTTTATTCCCTGTCATTTGAGGATAATGTGGGTGGTCATCAGAAGGGAAATGGAGATGAAAGGAATATCCTCTACAGATACGAATCAAGGCATCTTCCATTGTGTTGAAAGAACAGACCTCAAAGAGTTAGTCCTTTATTGCAGAAAATGGACTTTAGAAAAGGGATATTTTAAATCGCTTCAGTCTACAAATTATGTTGTACAAAGAAACTGGTGACGATTGTAATTTCCTATCACATGTTCTCTAGCTAACATAATACATTGCTACTCAAGGGTATTGGGATGGATTGAAAATCTTTATCATCCCAATATAGTTCCTATTGCCATAAGAAAAGTTCCCCAAGGCATTGCATGGCATAAGCACTTCTGAGACATGCGTATTGACTTGGATAGGCTTCATTTTACCCTTCCCAGGTGAGGTTCCTTTTTATATGAGGATTAAAGCTAAGAGCAGGAAAAAAATTTAATGGGGTTTCAAGGAATCAGCAGATAAGGGAGAATTTTGAGGAGGTTCTTAATATTTTAGCAGCTAGTAATTTCATTTGAAAGTAGTGTAAAATCCCTTAATTGCAGGGATGAGGGAAAAAAACTTTTACATTTCTGTGAACTTTATTCAAGGTCAATTTTTAGCATTCAATTGTTACATACTTACTATTCCCGGTTAAAACTTTTTACTTCAATTATTGAACTAATAATGTAACACACACACACACACACACACACACACACACACACACACACACACACAAACACACACACACACACACACCTAGAGACAAAGAGAGAGTCAGAGACAGAGAGACACAGAGAGACAGAGGCACACAGAGACAGAGAGATAGAGACACACAGACAGAGACACAGACAGAGACAGAGAGATTCATACAGCAGAAAGAAGGTGGAATGGCAGAAAAATCAGAAACAAAACTTAAAATCCAGCTTTTCAATAGTTACTTATTCTTTTACATGTACATATTAAGTTGTCAGCATTTTGCAGTTTCTTTTTTGAAATACTTTACTCTAGTACTGACTGAGCCTACTAGCGCTTGCTAAAAGAAACTTTTATCCATGAAAGAGCTTTTCTATTGAATGAATCAGAAGATAAAAACCAAGACACTTTTAAAATATATCTTTATCATTTCTTTCTCAGCTTGTTGCTCTAGACCTTGAGTTTAATCTAGTTCAGAATCAATCAACTGAACTCAGAAATACAATGAAAAGACTTCTCAGGAGAAAGTGAGAATTCAGGAAAATATATATTTTAAAATTACCCATTGTCCCTTGTATTTCAGATGGAATTCATCACTGTTTCACACAGGATTGGGGCATGCGGTGAAGCACTTGAAAGACAGATGCTCTGGTCAAGGAGCCATCATTGTCACATAAATTGCAAGGTGGGCTGAGAGTCATCAGATGAAACAGCCGAACAAGGAGAAAAAAAATAAGTGGCTATTTTATAAAAGTAAAGTATCATCCATGTTTCATGCATTTTTATGTTGAATATAATGCTTGCTGGAAGAAAATCTGAGCTGGCCCCTGAACAGCAGGTATTTTATAATTTTACAACATACAGGAGCGTGATGAGATAAGAATGTAAACTCAGCCAGGTAGACAGGTAGACAGGAACGTGCTCTCTGCTTTCTGTTGGAACCCCCATGGGGCTACATTCATATAGCTATGCAGAGCATTCTTTAGAAATGAGGTATTGGATTAAAGTTTTGAAAATTCATTTTATTAAGAATGGCAAGCCTATGGACTATCAAGCTTAGCGTTTTTGTTGCAGCTCAGAGAATGGCCTCACAAAGTCTAATGCATTGTCATGCTGAGTACTTTGAACTGAAAACAGAGGACAGGCCTCGGGAGCAGCTAATTTTTGACTTTCTGCCCTCTTTCCCAGTTCCCTTTCTACCCCAAGGCAGATCATAGAAATAAGACTCTGTCCTTTTCTTGGTGAGTTTTAGAAACTGGAATCACTTCCCCCACCACCAAAGACAGCCATATCATTTATAAATATTACTCTAACCTTCCCTTGTCTTTCTGTGTAAGAGCTGGCCATAAAGAACTTCCCTGGCCTGACTTGACTGATAAGAGATCAGAAGACTTTCATTCCAGAATGGGTTCTGCTTCATAGATAGGAGGCAGAAAACACACAGAGAGACCATGCAGAACCCTAATAGACAGGCTTATGGCTTCTCTTTCTTCTGGTATCATTATAGTATAATCTTTTGCTCACTCATACTGCTACATGGGTGTTTATTCTTTACCAATTCTAAGAATAAAGTGCACAGATTTCCTTGAGTCTTTGAGAAGGGTTCCATGCCATGTGAAATATTACATAAAAGTGTTGGTTATGTTTTCTCTCCCATTAAAATATCTTCTGTTGTAAAAGCCTGGGCAATGAAAGGTTCCATACTTTTCCAGTCTTATAGTTTCTTATCTTTAAAATTACTATTTCTAATGGAAACTTAGTGTCAACCTTGAAACATAGTGAATGTACCCAATAGGAGTTACTGCATCCTGTAACCTGGAAAGTAAATATGATATAGGAGAGGTTTTAAAAGTATTCTTAGGAGACCCAAGCTGACTGTTTCCTCAGTATATCTCTAAAGGCTTTGGGCTAATAATGCTCATGTGTGAGCTATATCAGGATGATCAGTTAGCTTGCAAACCGTCATGCTTTTGGTAACTTCAGGAACATAAGGAAAGACTTAGCTGAGAGGAAATGGAGACCATCTGAAGACACATAGTACCACTAACTCAAGCCGAGTAGAACTCATTTTCCTCATTTTGGTCTTTTGACTAGCCAACCTTAATTTTTTTTCTCTTTTGATAGCCTCATTTTTAAAGACTGCCCTAAAATATTGTTTATTGATTTCATAGTTGTCATAAAGTTGATAAATGCTCACACTTTCTGCCCTAGGACTCCCATTTAAAATAAAATTACAGAAAGAATAAACATTCTTTTTTAAAAAGTAGTACTGTCCTTGGGTGCTTGTTTCTATGATATGCATTTATACAATATTAGTTTCCAATTTCTACCAAAGCTTTTTAACTTATCCATTAATTATACATTTCTTGAACTTGAATTATGTATCTACTATGTGCCAGGTATTATACTTCAGGTATAATATGGCTCATTCTGTTTTCGAAGACTTTTTATTTTTCAGGGAAACTAGCGAATTCCCAGATAGTAATAAAATGTTCATAGGTGCTCTTTTTCAGGCTTATATAGAATGTAATGTGAAAGTTGAGAAGCTTAATGTATTTTTTTTCCAGGAAAATGAAATACCTAAGTTGAATCTTGAATTCACAGTGGAATTAGCTTGGCAGAATAGAGTGTTCCAGTTCAACTAAGCTGCAAGACCAAAGCATAAAACATGGACTCTGTGATTCATGGTATTTTCGCTTTCTGAAAGTCCACCTCAAGAAACTGTTGAGTAGTACCTCAGAAGGTATAGTTGAAGGAAGATTTAAACATTGGTGGAAGGAAACATTTCCAAAGATGTCTAAGTATGTGAGCAGCATCAGCTTCCCTGAGATAATATATAGATTCCCAAAGTTATTTGTCTTTATCATTATCTTATCATGTTTCCAACATTGTTGATTTTGATTTTTCATTTTCATGTCAATTTAGCAATAATAAATCTATGGCTCTCTGAATTAGAAAATCACAGAGCTGAAGAATATGGGGATGTAATATAGTTAATTTAAATATTTTAAGTGCTTTGAAAATAGCTAATGCTGGCACTTGGACTCTCTTTATAGCAGTCAGCTGGTCTGTAATTGATTTCTGGAAATTCAATAGAAAATAGTATAAGCAATGATCAATCTATGCTACTTTATAGATAAACTGAGTATTTCTAACCAAAAGCAATGAGTTTTGATGTTTAGGAAATATGTTGTTGTTATTATGATTATGATTTTTATTTGATATATAAGAAATATATTACACTATTAGCACATTGTGTTTATCATCTATGGAAATGGTTTAGACTTATACCAAGGTACCTAAGTACTTGTCAAACTGACACATTTATCTGTTTAACTTCATGAAGATTGACCAATTTTGATGTGGCCAATAAGAATCTTAAAAGAAAAATAATATTGGTTCAGATAAGGGAAATAATTCTATTTTAAAATATGCTTTATGTTTCATAAGAAACTCATATTTTATAAAATATATTTTCTGTTTTTGTTTATAATTTTATGAACATTTTCCTTATTTTTTATATTTTTTTTATTAGGTATTTTCCTCGTTTACATTTTCAATGCTATCCCAAAGGTCCCCCATACCCACCCCCCCACTCCCCTACCCACCCACTCCCCCTTTTTGGCCCTGGCGTTCCCCTGTACTGGGGCATATAAAGTTTGCGAGTCCAATGGGCCTCTCTTTGCAGTGATGGCCGACTAGGCCATCTTTTGATACATATGCAGCTAAAGATAAGAGCTCCCGGGTACTGGTTAGTTCATATTGTTGTTCCACCTATAGGGTTGCAGTTCCCTTTAGCTCCTTGGGTAATTTCTCTAGCTCCTCCATTGGGGGCCGTGTGACCCATCCAATAGCTGACTGTGATCATCCACTTCTGTGTTTGCTAGGCCCCGGCATAGTCTCACAAGAGAGAGCTATAACTGGGTCCTTTCAGCAAAATCTTGCTAGTGTATGTAATGGTGTCAGCATTTGGAAGCTGATTATGGGATGGATCCCTGCATATGGCAATCACTAGATGGTCCATCCTTTCGTCACAGCTCCAAATTTTGTCTCTGTAACTCCTTCCATGGGTGTTTTGTTCCCATTTCTAAGAAAGGGTAAAGTGTCCACACTTTGGTCTTCGTTCTTCTTGAATTTCATGCGTTTGGCAAGTTGTATCTTATATCTTGGGTATCCCAAGTTTCTGGGCTATTATCCACTTATCAGTGAGTACATATTGTGCGAGTTCCTTTGTGATTGGGTTACTTCATTCAGGAACATTTTCCTTATTAACCAGAAATCCCAGTGTTGATCTAGTGATGATTATTCTGCCCCATCTTATTGGATCTTATGTGGGGTTATAGTAATAAGAAATCAAAAAGGAATTTTCACTGGTAGCTACTTCTTAGTAGTTGGCCTTATTTTAAATGGATAGAAATCCATTTTCTTGTATATAATACACCATTTGCACTTCTGACAGATCAGTTTGATTGGTTCATATGAATATTCTATGGATAATGCTTCATAAATTCATTTCTCCTTGTATTAATTAAAGAAGCTCTTGAAAATCAGTGTCTAATGTTTACAAGGTTCTGGACTAACAACTTTTTCAGTACTTTTTCTAATTTCAGTGACAATTGCATCGAAAGGTATGTGTATTACTGTCATGTCATAAGTGTGGAAATCAAGGCTTATAATTAAATAGCTTTTAAAAGTCAATAAAACTAGTAACAGTTGAAAACAATTTTAACTGTACTTTTAAATCCAAAATAAAATGCTCATAATAATTATACTAAAGTATGTTCTTTAATAGTTTACATTCTAGTAACATCATTTTATATTGAGAAAAATATTTAAAAGTATACCCTGGTAGCGTCCTTAATATTCATTCACGCACATAACTTATCAAAAGTTGAAACTACTTCCATAGTGATGAACTCAGCACTGGCATTCCTTCTAATGTGCTTGATTCTTACAAAGCTATATTTTTCAATTGTTTTGTTTTGTTTTGTTTTATTTTGTTTTGTTTTCAGCAGAAACTGTAATTAGTTGGGCCTGAAAGAAATAAAATGCTTTGCTTTAGACTTTGAGGAAAGGATGAGTGCACACAATGTAAGAAACCTCAAATTAAATTTGCAAGGTAAACTAATCATTTCTAGTTGTCTGTGTTGTGCATAAAGCTCAAAGCAGGCTTATTGCTATTGCTCTTGGGGAGAGAATTTTCTACAGAGTGACACGTTGAAGAGACATGGTAGGAAAGAAGCTCCAACAGCAGATAATGGTCATATAAGTCACTTCTTGTCTCACCTAGTTAATATCTGCAGCGTTTAAGAAAGTCTGACACCTGTATGTGATTCAGGGAATTAGGATCAAAAAGATTCTTCCATGATCTGACTTTGCTTTGCACTCCCACGTGTGCCTTGCTCTTGCAAATCAAATCTATTTTTCATTTTCACAATCTCAAAGCAGAGCTTGTTCTTTAACTAGAGGCAATAAAACATGGAGGTAGAATCAATAAGTCATAAATTAGCAATTCAAAGATTCTGTAACTGGGAGCTAGCTAGGATACCTAGTTAAGACATGGCATTGTTACAAGTGGTCAGTAACTGCGTTCATAGGTTTAGTTGTCATCACAGCTCATGTTATAAAAGGAAACATTCATCCAAATAATGGGGCAAGACTCAAATAGTCTCACAGAGATACTACATCTAGCAAAGTGCAGTTTGGTCTCTGAGCTACAGAACTTAGGAAAACTTCTGTTCTTTGTTGCAGGTAGTAAATGACTGCTTGGCTAATGATTCTAAAACACTCTATGGTATATAAGGGGCTAAGATGGGCTAAAATGGAATGCATGATCCATGAAAGCACTCAGTTGACTGAGGATTACTTCTAGGAGAGGCAAGCCACTAGGAGAAATAGTTTTGGATATTTTGATAGCATTTTGTTTATAACGTGCTTTCTAATCAGTTTTATATGATTCTTACAGGCTTTCACCAGCAATGTCAGGTCTATGATATTGTTCTCTCTGACATTTAGACTGAATATTTTTGCTTTAATATATTGGAGGATCTTGCTGACATCAACATGTCTTTTAGAGAGAGACATGGAAAGACTGAGAGGTCAGAGTAAAGAAATTAGGCATGACCTCCCATCCTGAGAGACCTAAAATGATGCTAAGGAAATTTTCTTTCCATTATTGAAGTTTTTAGGAAGTGTTCTTCCAATTTTCAAAGGTAATGTAATGAAGCTCACATCTTTCCAATTTTATAAATTAATACCATTTATTAAGTTAATAGAATGAATGTCACATGTTGAAATGACAGTTTTAATTTCCACTTGTGAACTCTTTTTTTCCTTGCAAGAAACACATGTCCATTCCTAACCGTATTCATGTTTTTTCCACTATCTGGACAAGGGAACGAACACTTTAATGTTTTAAATTCTATGTCACTCACTTATTTTGGAATATATGAAAGCTTGAGTAATACATTTCTTTATATGAGGCAATAATATCTCATAAATATTTAGAAGGTTTACTGCTGTGCATTTAAATGATATATACAACAAAACTCACTTGTGGTAACTCTACATTTTGAGAGGCATTTTTTTATTTCTACTTATATGGTCAATTAAAATTGTCTATGTCATGAGTCAACTACAGTGTTCTGAATAAGCTCTAACTACCATAAGCTGTCCGGAGCAGAGCAGAGCATTTATTCACAACGGTGTCGGACGTGTATATGTGTTGCTTTAGGGATATGATATTGGAGCTGAGTTCTGTTGACATAAACTGTGTGGCCTGCAAGCCTAAAATAAGACGTATCCAGATTCCTATGAAAACCAAAACCAAAACCAACATTATGTATTTGCTTCTATTTATATGAGGCATACAGGGAAACCAGTAATCATTTATAGGAAAAGTATATGAGTTTTTATATATAAACATGCAGGAAAACGTGCAGCCAACACTTACTGAACTTATATTACACACCAGAGAGGAGGTTTAATGCTTGCACATATAGATATTAAAATTCAAGATTAGGGAATATTCTATCAAAAGTTTCTCATATTCAAACTTTTTATTGATGTGTTTCTCAGCACTCTAGAAAGCTGCTAACAATCCAACATAGGAAGGAGAGAAGTATTAACTCAGTAGAGATGGATTCAATTCCATTTCAATTATACATGGAGGCTAGCCTTTGCATTTGCACATAAGCCAACCTAAGGTATTTAAAGTGAGACATGTATTACACTCCTCAGAATTCATTTATCAAACAAGTTCTAGCAATCAAAGAGGATTAAGGGAGAAAAAGTCTTTTGGTGCATGCTCTGGTTGTTCCAGCTAGGAAAAAGATAGCAATGCTATAATTCCATGGTTCAAAACTTATGTACATACCAAATAGTATTCTTTTACAATTTACCATCACATAAATATGCTAGATATTTCTAGAGTAACACATTCATAGTACCTCCGAAGCAATGGAGAAAATTAAAATGTTCTTAGCTAAAATAACAACAACAACAACAACAACAACAACAACAACAACAGCAGCAGCAGCAGCAGCAGCAAAAACCACCAAGAATTAACTGTTCTAGCTTGAAGATTATGACCCATCTTGTTCATTGATATTTTCTTGTCTGGTAGATATACAAAAATTAAGCTTTTCTTTTGATGTTGCTGATTTAAAAATCCTCCATTTAACTAGAAAACCACAGGCAGGTACTATTTTAAAATATACCACTTGCAAACAACAGATCAAGATAAATGCATTGGTCACTGTTTAGAAATAAGATGTGCTAATTTTCCAGCTTGAACATTTACCCATTTGAAATGCTTTGTAGATTAATTCATAGCCAAGGGAAAGATATTGTAAATGCAAAACCTATTTATTAAGCATTATTGCAAAATGATATAATAAAATTTTCCTAAGTTCAGCTCAATGAATTTAAAAGTCTAATTAAAAAAAAAAGACAAAATGTTTAGAACTATATGTCATAGGTACATATATTTCATCAACCCCTTATTCAAAATTTGCTCACCTACACTTATTTAATCATATCTAGTGTGTGTGTGTGTGTGTGTGTGTGTGTGTGTGTGTGAGTGCACATGCACGTGTGAAAAACATTAGCTTTGTTTTGCTTTTTTTAGGTTTTATCAGATTTTTTCTTCTGAATCAAATGTCTTAATATCATAGAAGTAATAGGGAGAGTCATATCCAGTCAACTAGGATACACAGACAGAAGAGTTCCTGTCTGTCTCCAAACTGTCATTCCTGGAATATTAGTTTGAAAAGTATATTAAAACTATCATAATAGGAATAGGAAGATCTTCTCATATACATCATAGACATTAGAAAAAAAAGTCATTCCCAAACTTGTTATTTCAAAGGATATTTGAAATATTTAATAACTGTGTCAATACTTATGTCCTCTTGTGTTTGTTTTAAATTTTTATTATTTTCTAATAAAAATTTCTTCTCCTTGAAGATTGAATGCCATTCACTCATCTGCTTTTTGTGTCTCTTGTTATGTTGTAAAACCCTGAGCATAGGGAGGCAGTTTGCTTTGTACCCATTGTATCTCAGGAGCCATGAACACATTCAACCCAGCACCAATTCAGTCAGGCTTAAAAAAGAAAGGCAGCCAGGAAGAAAAGAAAAATAAGGCAAATTAATCTGAATGAAAAAATAAACAGCTACACAATGGGGCACATTAAAAATTTTAATAAAATATTAAAGTCACTCACTCTTTGTTCTTTGTTCTTCCTCCAGAGTCATATTTTTCCTAAACAATAAGACTGGCTGTGAATGGAGGAAAGCTAAAATGCAGGTCAAACTTCACTTGCCAAATCTCAAACTCTGATAGAGGGAAAGCTTTTCAACTGAAAGGAACACTGTTGGGGAAATAAAACCTTTGGGTCTGTACATTTACTCTGAACCTAATTCAGGACTGATGCTCTTTCCAAACAAGCAAAGACGTCCATATGAATCCCAGTGATTTGCTTTACACTTTAGCACTTTTCTCTTACAGCAATTTGCTAACTATTCTCTATTTAAGACTTTCTTCTGGGTCTTGGAGGAAGACATACTCCATTATCATCTCTTGGTGAAGATTATGTGCCAGATGAAATGCCTCAGTGAATACAGTTTTGCTCCCATTGCTTTTTTTTTTTCCCCTGAGACAAAAATCAAATGTGTTTTAGAGTGTGTGTTTGTTTCTTACTCTTGAGTTCTCCCAACCAGGTTTCTTTCACTATAGCTTTCTCATAGGCAAATGCATTTGCTGTAGGACTTGGAGCTTAAGCTGTGACTTGCTTTAGCCAATGGCACACTGTTAGAGGTGAAATTGTATTTTAAAATTACAGAACTAAAGATAAAAAATTATACTCATATCTAAATATATACCACTTGACAGAATTTAACAAGATAAAAAAATTCAACAAATTAGAGATTCCTTCTACATAAAAAGCACATATCTAACAACATACCCAACATGAAAAGATAAGGTATTTTTTGTGAGATCAAGAACAAGACAAAGGCACTGTCTCATTGTGTTTGTTTTACTTTAATAAAATACCCATGGCAGCAAATCATGAGGAATGAAGTTTACCTATCACTGTGGAGACACCAGAGCATGAAACTAGCACCCGTTTCTGGGAAGAATTTCATGCTATATGGGATTTAGTTGGGGAAGAGACATATGCAAGATTTATGTTATATGATTTACAAAGAAGCAAGAGAATCACTAGAAGAAGCCAAACTTTATAACTTACATTAATGTAAGACCTAACCAACTTTTCAGGTCTACCATTGTCTCTTTATGAGTCCTGTAAAGACTCAATAATTTCCTACTTTGAATTTAGTCTTTAATTGTCCTATAATCTTTCAGTATACCCTAGAAATAATTCCTCTAGCACATGGAAGTATGAGAAAACTCATATCGAAGCCTTCCAGAATCCACTTCTGCTGCTGCTGTTCAAGCAATGAAAGTGGTAGCCAAAGCAATGAATCAATAAAAAGATATAAGTAGAGTCAGGAACCAGAGACTGGATATCCCACAGACCTGGGGCATAATCATCCCATGAATGGGGAAAAATGATTCTTAATAACATCATGCTATTCTCATAGATTTGTGCCATGTCTAGTAGTCATCAGAGAAGATGGGAATGGATACAGACACCCAGAGCTAGACAATATGCATAGAGAAATTCTAAATTGGAGGTCTCCATGAGTTTCTCCTCTTGGAGCTTAGGGAACCCCTCAGAGGAGGGAGAAAAGATTGTAGAGTCAGAGGGGATGGAGGACATGAAGAACATGGTCAACTGAATCAACTAAGCAGGGCTCACTTGGTTGCAGAGACTGAAAGGTACACATGGGCCCTGCATAGGTTTGTACTAGGTCCTCTTTATACATGCTATGGCTGTTAGCTTGCTGTTTTTGTGGGATTCCAAAGAGTGGGAAAAGGCGACTCTTCAGTAAGTTTCTCACTCTTTTGCCTATTCTTGGGACTCTTTTCCTCTTATTGAGTTGTTGTCCTGTTGTGTCTTGTTTTATCCCATTTTGCTATTATCTCTTGGAGGCTTGCTCTTTTCTGAAGAGGAACTGATTGGGAATGGATCTGGGGGAGAGGGGAGGTGAAGGGAAACTGGAGGTGGAATGTATTATATGAAAGAAGAATCTCTTTTCAATAAAATAAATGAATTAATGAGTAAATAATTGAAAGTAAAACCTAAAATTATGTTTTCTTATAGATGACATTAATGTAAACATAGAAAAACACATGGGTCCAAAAATTGTTGGAAGTGATAAACAAATTTAGTAAGATTACAAATTATAAAACATAGAAAAAAAATAGCAACATATTACATTCTGATAATGAACTAATAAAAATGAAATGAGTACAAGATTTCACTTCAAATAGCTTAAAAATAATGAAATGCTTAGAAATAATTTTACCAAGAAGGTCAAGACTTTTAGCATAGAAACTATGAAGCATAATCAAATAGATTGAAGATATAAACAAATTCAAAGATACCCTTTATTCACAGAATAGAAGAATTATTTTGTTTAAATGTTTGAACTCCTCAAGGTGACTCACAGATTTAATGCAGCCTAATTTCTATGGCCTGTTTCCACCTCACCCAAACCTGATATTTAAAGGGATATCAAAGAAAGTTTATAAATAAATGCTAGCAGGTAATGTCAACAATGGTCTTCAACAAATAAACCTAAGAAATGCAATAGAAAGGGAAGAGATAATTACTTTAAGGATGGGGTTGAGAAAAGTGGACATTTTCCTATGCAAAATGATTTTATAAAGCATAAAAAGTCTAAAACATACAAGTAAAACTGCAAACAACTAGGATGAAACATAAGACCTGCTGGCCTTGGTAATGATCATTTTGGCATAATTTTAAAGTGAAGAAACCAACAGCAAAGAAAATAGGGCAACTTGGATTTCACTAGGAAAAAAAATTCTGTTCAGCAAAGAAAACAATGAAGAAAAATAAGAATCCAACTTATGGAATGGAAAAGAATATTTATTAGCATTTCTGAGAAGATGCCAATGTCTAAAATATAAAACCATTTCAAAAGCAAAACTAAATCAAATCAATTAAAAATGTAGCAAAGATTGTTAGGGCACCTCTGCCTGCCTTCACTAGACCTGCTACACAAGAAACATCCAGGCTAGTCACTTCCCCCCATCACAAGCCCCTTCCCACTATGTCCCCTGGGACACACCCCAGCTGCTCTGAGATACACACTGCAGCCTCAACACCCACCCCCTCCTCCACCAGACTTCCATTGTTCAGTCCAAGGGTGCCCACCAGAAGACTGCTACACAAGGAGCATGAAGCTTAGATCTACCTTCCTATCTACCTTCCTGATAACTGCTATATCAGGAACATCAAGGGATAACTAGATTACTAAAGGCCAGGGTAAGAACACAATCAACCAAAGCCAACCAAATATAGTAACTTCAGAGCACAGCTTTTCTACTACAGCAAGATATTCTAATACAAACAAGGCACAGGAAAATGACCTTAAATCCATTCTTATAATGATGATAGATGCCTTTAAAGAGGAAATGAATAAATCCCTTAAATAAATACAGGAAAATACAATCAAACAGGTAGAGACCTTCTAAAAGGAACACATAAATTGCCTAAAGAAATATAGGAAATTACAATTAAACAGATGAGAGAAATCAATAAAACTGTTCGAGACCTGAAATTGGAAATAGAAGCAATAAAACAAACACAAAATGAGGGAATCCTGAAGATGGAAAACTCAAGGAAGAGAACAGGAACTATAGATACAAGCAGCTCCAACAGAATCCAAGAGAAGGAAGGGAGCTTTCAGGTATACAAGATATGATAAAAAAAAAAAAAGAAAGAAAGAAAAAAAGAAAATGTTAAATCTAAAAATATATATATACTGATTCAAAACATATAAGAAATCTTGGACACTATGAAAAGATCTAACCTAAGACTAATAGGACTAGAAAAGGTAAAGAGTCCAAGTTCTAAGACCCAGAAAATATTTTCAAAAAAATCATAGGAAAAAAATTTCCCAAACCTAGAGAAAGAGATGCCTATAAATGTACAAGAACCTTACTGAGCACCAAATAGATTATACAATAAAAGAAAATCTTCCTGCCACATAATAATAAAAATACTAGGTCTTTAGAACAAAGAAAGAATATTAAAAGCTACAAAGGAAAAAGGCCAAATAACATACCGAAGAAGATACAGAAAATAAATAATTCCACAGCAGAAAAAAACAAAACAAAACAAAACAAAACGAAAGAACAAAATAAGAATAGCACACACAAACACACACACTAACACTACTAACGTCAAAATCACAGAAATTGATAATTGTTGGTAATTAATATCTCTCAACCTCAATGGACTCATTTTCCCAATAAAAAGAGATGGGCTAACAGAGTGGATGTAAAAAGAGAATCCATCATTCTACAGCATAAAAGAAACACACCTCAGCAACAAGAAGACACTACTTCAGGGTAAAGAGCTAGAAAAAAACTTTCCAAGCAAATGGATCCAAGAAGCAAGCTGGCATGGCTACCCATTCTAGTAGTTAATAAAATAGACTTCCAACCAAAATTAGTTGAAAGAGATAGGGAAGGACACTTCATACTCATCAAAGGAAAAATTTACCAAGATGTCACCTAAACTCTGAACATCTGTGCCCTAAATGCAAGGGCACCCACATTCATAAAAGAAACAGTACTAAAGCTTAAATCACATATTAAGCCCACATATTAGTAGTAGGAGACTTCAACACCTCCACTCTCAAAACTGGACAGGTAATTGAGACAGACACTATATAGAGAAATAATGAAACTAACAGAGATATGAATCAAATGGACCTAACAGATATCTACAGACATTTCACCCAAACACAAAAGAATACACCTTCTTCTCAGCATCACATGGAACCCTCTCCAAAATTGACCATTTAATTGGGCACAAAACAAGCTTGAACATATATGAGAAAATGAAAGTAACTCCTTGTATCTTATCAGACTACCATGGATTAATGCTGGACTTCAACAATAACAGAAACATCAGAAAGCCTACAAACTCATGGAAACTGAACAACTCTCTACTCAATGATCACTGGGTCAGGTAAGACATAAATCCATTAAGGATTTTCTAGAATTCAATGAAAATGAAGAGACAAGATGCTCTTAATAAATAACACACAATAAAAACATTCCTACAAAAAAGTTCACAGCAGTAGTTCATAAAAACAATGGAGAGTTTTCATAATACTGAATTAAAAGTAAACCTGGAAGTTCTAGGTCAAAAAAAAAGAAAAAAAAAAAAAAGGAAATATACCCAAGAGGAGTAGTTGGCATGAAATAATCAAACTGAGACCTGAAATTAATCAATGGAATCAAAGAGAACAATATAAAGAATAAAAAATAAAAACCAAGAGCTTGTTCTTTAAGCAAACCAGCAAGATAGACAAACTTTTAGCCAAACTAAATAAAGGCAGAGAAACATCATCCAAATTATCAAAATCAGAGAAGAAATGGAAGACATACAACAGACACTGAGGGCATTCAAAGAATCATTAGGTCTTACTTCAAAAGCCTGTATTTCACACAATTAGAAAATCTAAATGAAACGGGTAATTTTCTAAATGGATACCACTTACCAAAATAAAATAAGAGCAGGTAAACTGTTTAAGTAGTTCTATAACACCTATGGAAATAGAAGCAGTCATTAAAAGTCTTCCAACCAGAAATAAAAGCCCAGACCCAGATGGTTTTATCACAGAATTCTAAAAGAAAAGCTAATCCCATACTCCTCAGACTGTTCCACAAAATAGAAACAGAAGGAACATTGCCGAACTCATTCTATGAGATCACAGTCACTTTGATACCTCAACCACACAGAGTCAACAAAGAAAACTTCAGACTGTTTTCTCTTATGAACATTGACGCAAAAAAATTAAAATACTTCCAAGCTTAATCCAAGCACACACCAAATACCATGATCAGGTTGGCTTATCTCAGGGATGCAGGAGTGGTTCAATGTACCATCAAAATAATCCACCATATAAACAAACTGAAACAAACCCCCACATGATTATCTCATTAGATGATGAGAAAACCTTTGAAAAAAATCTGACACACACCCTTTTATTAGAACACTTGGAGAGATCACAGATACAAGGTGCATACCTAAATGTCATAAAAACAAAATAAGAGCTAACAAAAAATTAAATGGAGAGAAACTTAAAGAAATGCCGCTAAAATCAGGGAATGCCTTTAAAATCAAGGCTGCCTACACTCTCCATATCTATACATAATATACAACATAATATTTCAAGTTCAACCTAGAGCAATAGTACAAGTAAATTGGAAAGGAAGAAGTCAAAAGTATTTCTATTTGCAGATAGTACACATTCTCATTCTCCAAAAATTCTACCAGAGAATGGCTACAGATGATAACTATCTTTAGCCAAATCTCTGGATACAAAATTAATTTTAAAAAAAATCAGTAGTCTTCCTTTATATAAATGAAAAATAAACCGAGATAGAAGTTAGGGCATCAACACACTTCACAATAGCTACAATTAATATAAAATATCTTGGTGTAATTCTAACCAAGCCAATGAAAGATCTGTATTGCAAGAGCTTCAAGTCTGTATTGAAAGAAATTGAAGATGATATCACAAGATGGAAAGATCTCCTCTGCTTTTGGATAGGTAGAATTAACATAGTAAAAATGGCCATCTTACTAAAAGCAATCTACAGAATCAGTGCAAGTCCCATAAACATTCCAACAAAATCATTTACACACCTTGAAAGAATAACTCTCAACTTCATATGGGAAACAAACAAAAAAAAAAAAACCCAGGATAGCTATATCAATCCTGTACAATAAAAACTTCTGGAGGTATCACCATTCCTAATTTCAAGCTATACTACAGACCAATAGTAATAACAACCTCATGGTATTGGCATAAAAACAGACAGGTTCATCAATGAACTAGAATGGAAGACCCAAAAATAAGCCCCGCACCTTATGGACACTTAATATTTCACAAAGAAGCCAAAACCATACAATAGGAAAAAGAAAAGAAACCATCATAAAAAAAAAAATGATGCTGGTCTAACTGGATGTCTGCATGTAGAATACTCAAATAGACCCATAGCTATTGCCCTGAACAAAACTGTAGTCCAAGTCGATCAAAGACTTTATATTAAACTAGACACATGTGGACACACGCACACACACAGGACACATGGGTGATAGCCATTCCAGTGGCATTGTGACTCTTGACAGGCACTAGTGGCGCTGAGTCAAGTGCTGAGGGAGCTCTCTACTCACCATGCTCAGAGCATATTTCAGAGCTATCGAACTTGTTTCCATTCTGATGTTATGCTAGCTTGTTTTACAACATTTAGCAGCAATGAAAAAAAAAAAAAAACATCTAACTCTTCCTTTGATGAAAATCTCATAGTAACAGCTAAACACAAAAATTCAAGGTACCTGCCCAACTCCAAGACAGGAGGACTTTTGTGTAGTACCATATTTCATTTAATATCTAATACTCATAATTGGGTAGATTTTTACCCATGCACTTATAATCTAACTATTGGCATGTTAGTATTTTTTTTCTTTTTTTTTTAATTAGGTATTTTCCTCGTTTACATTTTCAATGCTATACCAAAAGTCCCCCATACCCACCCCCCCAATCCCCTACCCACCCACTCCCCCTTTTTGGCCCTGGCGTTCCCCTGTACTGGGGCATATAAAGTTTGCAAGTCCAATGGGCCTCTCTTTGCAGTGATGGCCGACTGTATTATAATTCATAAATATTGTAATTAATAAAAACACAAATTGAAATAAAGGTCATCTATCTTATGCCATTTCTCTGTTATTTCTGATCTTTACTGTCTTACATTTACACCAGACTTTTCACATTCACTATAGCAATTATATTTGTTTTGTGTCTCATTTCTTGTATAAGTTAATTGTCATCTCATTGTGATGCCATTAAAAATAGAGATTCCCAAGGAAGATGCTTTCACAGAATTGATTTAATTATTCAGGGTCCAATTATCCTGTTCTAGACTACTCACACTGTTTTTGTTTGCTCTCCTCTCTCTGTATTTGACTATTTTTCAGTCCATTAATGGCCTACTTTGCTTCTCATTTATGCCTCTGGTAAAAGGTGTGCTGAGCAAACTAATTGAGACTTTTGGAAACAATGAAACTTTTGAATTAACTAAAATCTGGTTCTGCATTCTTACCTCATTACAACAAAAAGCTGAATCTCTTGCATTTTATTTAATAGGCAAAAACAAACAAACAAACCAAAAAAAAAAAAACCAAGAAAGGATTCAGATAGTGTGCTCTTTTAGTTGCATGAATATATAAGAACATATACATGTCACAGCTTCATGAGACTACAAATTGAAATGACAGAAATAAAGCCGGCAAACATAAATTGACTCATGACTTATTCTGGACCTCAGATTTAAAACACATCTTGAAGTAAAAGTTGCTATTTCATTCATTGATGTGTTTGTTTGTGGTCCTACACATGCCTTAATGCAGGGAGGAAAGTCAGGTGATGAACTGAGGATCCCGTTCTCTTTCCACCTTTTGGTTCTGGAGTTTGAACCCAGGCCATCTTTTCTCATATTGCTGCCCTGTGTACTTATTTTCTTTTTTTAATTAACAGGTAAAAATTACATATCTCAGGCAGAGTTTTTGCATGTATAAACGTTCTGGAATATCTACTCAGATCATTCGCTTCGGATTCACTCCTCATGCTTATCATTTTAAATGCTCAGATTATTTAAATCTTATTCTTTTTGAGATTTCCAAAATTTAATCCAGTAGTGTCAATTGTAATCATGCAGATATATAATAGATTTCTGAAACTTGTTTTTTTCTAATTGAAATCTTATATCCTTTGGCTGAAATCTCTCTATAACTCCTTCAGTGCTAGAATAGACTTTCCTTTTCTATGCAATTCATGTATAGAGCCTATGCATAAATGACTTTAGGCAATGTCTGCCATTTTGTACCTGGCTCATTTCATTTAACACAACAATGTTAGTTTATCTGTGTGTAAGGCTGTCTTGTATTCAGTCGTGTGTGTGTGTGTGTGTGTGTGTGTGTGTGTGTGTGTGTTTGTGGTGTGTGTGTGATATTTTTCTTTACTTTTCATTAGGTGATGCGCACATAGACTAAACCAATATCTTGACTGTTGCTGCAGTGAATTTCTCATTTCTGTGAGATAGTGACTTCATTTCCTTTGGTTACACATATCTGAAATTGTTAACTCTGGATTATGTGAGAGCTCTATTTTTTTTATTTTTTGAGGGATTTTGGCACTGTTTTATAAGAACGGCTATTCTGATTTTTGGCCACTGTGGTGACAGTTATCAACCACGTTAGTACTCTACAGGACTGAGATGCTGAATGCGACTTCAAACTACCTTTCTCGTTTCCAGCCGTCCCTTTGTGAATTCAGCATCATCTCAACAAACATCATCAAATGAGAATGAAGGGGAGTTGGCAGGTGAAGGCACTTGACATGTTTTCTACACTGGCAGGTCGGTTTCAGCCATAGCTCTTGACCACTGAAGCAGTGGCTAATTCAATTTCTTGCTTTCTTCTTCATTTGTAGAACCAGTCACACTGCAAACAGTTTCTTTGGAGAAACCATTGATAGTCTGGCAGCACCCTTGTGGAGAGCCGCAATAGCATTCACCTTCACAAGGTGGCGCCGGCTTCTGCTGTGCCAGCTCGATCTCTTTTCAGGAAACAAGCTGTATGCGCATGTGCAAGAGTGTGTTCGTGCCAAGTCTTTGCCCACCCTGGGGCTTGCCAATGAGATCATGGGTAAGCGACCAATCAGGCGTGGACGCACCGCGCTAGGGTGTTTTTAAGCAGAGCCCTTTTGGGGCTCTGCGTCTTCCTCTTCAAGATGAAATAAATGCTTTGCTGCAGAAGGATCCTGGTGTTCTGTGTGCGTTCTTGCTGGCAAGTCAATAGCGCGGGATACACCCTCTTTTTTTTTTAGCTTATCGAGATACTTCCTTTGAGATCTTTGTAGAGAATAGTAGTCAGGGGCTCTTATTAAGGTATCTGAATCACAGCTTTGCCCATTTTTTTCCTTTAGAGCAGTGGTTCTCACCTTTCCTAATGCTATGACTCGTTATCACAGTTCCTCTTGTTGTGGGGACCCTAACCATAAAAGTGTTTGTTACTGCATTCAAACTGTAATTTTTATATTGTTATGAATTGTAATGTAAATATATGATATGCAGGATATTTGAGACATGACTCCCAAAGGGTCACAACCCCCAGGTGGAATAAACACTGCTTTAGAGTTCTGATAGCTTCTAACATTGTAGTTTGTTTCTCATATCATGTGGTTATTATCTGTGAGTGACTCCATTCCCTTTTGGTGATTTTATCTTCCTGTAATTTTTTTAAAGCAATTGACACATGACATTTTCTCTGCTGGACTAAATTGATTTCTGTTGGAAGGCTCTACACCAAGGATGTGGTGTTAATTTTAGGTGTGAGTCACCCTACAGCAAAGCCTTTGGTTTGCTTTTTTTTCTGTCCTCAGTTTATCTTTGCCATAGAAATGACTGCCTTAAGTATTGTTATGGGAGATTTCTTTCTTCCTGTACTCTGAAGAGGCATCTATTTTACATTTGTTTCTTGTGCATTTAAGGGACACATTGACTCAGCCATGATGAGTGGCTAACTCATCCTATTCCTCTAATTGCTATGCTTTCTGAATCCTTTCAATTGTCTCCCTCCCACATCTTGACATTATTTGGCTCATTTCTATCCTTAGGGATCAATGTAGCATCCTCATACTCACCAGACATTTGAAGAGACTGAACCGTGTCAGTGTTAGTCAGAACACTCACTGGGGTTCTCACCACCTGCCTCTGACTTCACTAAGTTCCTCCCACTTGGGCTGATACAAGGCTTCTGCCTTAAGCCCATTAGTTCTAAGTAAGTGGTCACCTCAGCCAGTTCTGGTTTAGTTCCCTGGTGCTGCCTTTCCTCACAGCGTTCTGCCAATCACTATTAATGTATGGACACAATACTGTGAAATAGCTGCAGCAATTAGGGCTGACAAAATGGCTCAGAAGCAAAATACATACCTTGTTTTGCCATTCCCTGTGCAGCTTCCTAAAATCTGACACCTCTTCTAGGGTCCAGGTACCTCAAGGTGATCTTGTCTTTGTGTTCCAACCGTCATTTACACTTCCGATATAGTATTACCTGGAGTTTTCAGTGAACCAGTGTTGCCCATTGCCATGTTGGTCAGAATGCTTGCACATGAGGGCATCTACTCTTCCTGTTATTTTTCCTACTAAACTTGCTACATGCATAAGAATGTTTTGTATATCTTAAGCAATTTTCCCTCAAAGGCTCAGCTTTCCAGTCTGATCTGTGTCAAACATCCAGTCTTCTTCTTTTACTTTCAGTGTGCATAAAACACATCATAAAAGTCCTGGAAAAGAAATGGATTTTTGTTGTTGTTGTTGCATGATATATTTAAATGCATGGGTCTCATCTCTCTTGAAATGCCAGGAAAACAAATAACCAAAATGAATTGCAATTAAATGAATCTGAATGTCAAATGCACACACTTCGGCCTGGAATTCTCCCTCCTTTTGTGTATGTTTCTGTCTTTCTTTCATCATCTTAATAAAGACTGACATTCAAACATACTTCTGTATATGCTTGAATATCAATAAAATGTGAAGAAGCATTGGAAATGAATATATATATATTGTAACCAGAAAATGTAAATCAGAAATCTTGAACCATTTATTTGAGTCATTTCATAGAGAAGATATCTTTTCTTCAGTGAATTTGATGAGGCTTGTAGCTAAGTATAAATTCATAAGGTTCTTCATGTTGTTTTAGTAAAAGTCTAAGAGAATAGCAAAAAAAAAAACATGTGAAAATGAAATTATAAAAACTAGAAACTTTACCCCGTGTAAAGTTATATTGAAGACCGATTTTAAAAAATAAAACCAGGAATCATTTGACCTGATTGCTTATCAAACTATTGAGAAGGTGTACTGTCTTCACTTAGCTTACCATATCATTTCTATTTCACAGTCAGAGTAAAGATCTTTGAGTATACAGCATCAATAAAGGGTGATACCTATGTGTAATATTTTGATAGGCTCTAAGAGCATCAGAGTCAAACAGCCTGAGCATGAATTCAAGATAACCCATAGACAGGGCTACAGGTTTCTATAATTGGAGGTCTTATCTGGGTCAAAAGAATGTATGTTGCCTTTATCTTATATCACTTAAGCTGGATGCATGATTTCCAGAAAGATAGTGCTGACGGAAGCAGGTTCACCCTATGCTACATGATAGGACACATTTCTCCTAAAAGTGTCTTTGTCTCTTTGACATGTGATAATAATGAAATCATAAATGTTTTCCTTTGGTAGAGGCTAAAGAACAGTCTTGAAAATTGATTTAAGATGTTTTTATACCAATACTGTACAAAGCAGATCCCATAAATTAATAGAAGGAGAATTAAAGTCATGTCTTACACACATACACAATTATTTTTAAAGTGTGAGCGCCCGACTCGCCAGCAAGAACGACGCCACAATAGGATCCTTCTGCACACGTTTATTGGGAGAGCATTGACTGCATAGGCGAAAGACCCTGAGCCCAGAAATGGTGCTGCTTATATATGCCTAGAAGTGACATGTCCATACCTGATTGGTTTTGCTACCAGTACCTCATTAATATGCGTTGGGCCAGGCAGTGACTCAGCAAAAAACTCTTATGCACATGCGCACATTGGTTGTTTACCCATATTCATTGGCGGGGGCCAGTGGTAGCCAGTGCCATCTTGTAATGGCATTTGCGGCTTCCCACATTAAAGTAGTTGATATTTTGTGGAATAAGAAAAAGGATAGCTACATCTTTTAAGAACAACCCTAAAATGGGGGATCTTGGAGCAACTGGAGAGTGGGAGTAGGGAGAAGGTGAGCTGTACATATGTTGTATTCATCTATAGAATTGTCAGAGATTCTTTTTGTTGAAGACAACAATATGAACTAAACAGTACCTCCAGAGCTCATGTCTCTAGCTGCATGTGTAGCAGAAGATGGCCTAGTCGGCCATCACTGGGAAGAGAGGCCCCTTGGTATTGCGAACTTTATATGCCCCAGTACAAGGGAATGCCAGGGCCAAGAAGCAGGAGTGGGTGGGTAGGGAATCAGGGTGGAGGGAGGGTATAGGGAACTTTCGGGATAACATTTGAAATGTAAATAAAGAAAATATCTAATAAAAAAATTAAAAAAACGAATTGTCAGAGATTAAATGGAAATATGTTTAAAAGGAACAACCATGGAGAACACTTTTCAAGAAGTCAATTCTTCCTCTGTAATGTGTGTGTGTGTGTGTCTGTGTGTGTGTGTGTGTGTGTGTGTGTGTGTGTGTGTGTGTGCTTACTCCACATTCATTGTATGTAGTGATGGGTCAAATAAAGACATTTATATTTAAATGCATCGTGTATTCTGATTATTTTGATTCTATACATTCTTTTTATTGGTTATTTTATTTATTTACATTTTAAACGTTATCCTCTTCCCAAGCCTCCATCCCCTCTTCCCTCCCCCTGCCTCTATGAGGGTGCTCCCCACCCATCCACCCACTCTTGCCTTAGTGCCCTAGTGTTCCCCTATACTGGGTCATTAAGCCTCCACAATACCAAAGGGCTCCCCTCCCAGTGATGCCAGATAAGGCAATCCTCTGGTACATATCTAACTGGAGCCATGGGTACCCACTCTGTACTCTTTGGTTGGTGATTTAGATCCTGGGAGCTTTGGGGAAGGGGGAAGGGTTGGTTGATATTGTTGTTCTTCCTATGAGGTTGCAAACCCCTTCAGCTCCTACAGTTCTTTCCCTAAATTCCCCATTGGGGTCTCCATGCTCAGTCCAATGTTTGGCTGTATGCATCTACATCTGAATTGGTCCAGCTCTGGCAAAGCCTCTCAGGGGACAGTTATAGTAGGCTCCTATCAGTAAACACTTCTTGGCATCAGCAATAGTGTCTGGGTTTGGTGTCAGCAGATGGGATGGGTTTTCTTCCTTCTTCCACATGTAAGAGTAAACATGCAAGATTTGATTTTTGAATCTACATCATTTAACACAATAAATATACTGAGCTTCAGTTACAGTCATTCTCCTGAAAACACTATGGGTTTATTTTTCTTTATGATTGGACAAAACACCTTTGTTCATGTGTCACATGATATGATATCATATATTCTTCATCACTTCATCAGTTAAAAGACATTCATAGTTAAACAACTGTAATTATTGCTCTTTTCTTAAGTCTAACCTCCTTCTATTCCCACTATGCTTAAATTTATATTAGAGCATTACCAATAATAATGTCCTTCAATTTTGCCTATAAGAAGAGAGACCTTAGGCCACCAGTGGTAGTGAATATTATATTCCCAACATCCAGGATGCAGTGGAAGGTGTATTTCTGTGAGTTGGAGGCCATCTTGGTTTGTTTAGAAAGTTTCAGCATAGTCAGGGCTATACAGAAAAACGTTGCCTTAAAAAATCAAAAGGAGAAGCAGATAAAGGAGAAATGAGACGAAAAAACAAGGAAGAGGGGGAGGGAAAGAGGAGGGGGGAAGGGAAAGGGGAGGGGGGAGGAAAAAGGGAGGGGAGATGGAAAGGGGAGAGGGAAGGGGAAGAGGAGAGGGAGGGTGAAAGGGAGAGGGAGGGGGTGAGGGAGGAGGAGCAGGAGCAGGAAGAGGAGGAGCAGGACGAAAAGGAGGAGGAAAAGGAGGAGGAAAAGGAGGAGGAGGAGGAGGAGGAGGAGGAGGAGGAGGAGGAGGAGGAGGAGAAGAAGAAGAAGAAGAAGAAGAAGAAGAAGAAGAAGAAGAAGAAGAAGAAGAAGAAGAAGAAGAAGAAGAAAAAGAAGAACCCTATAATATAGCTATTGCTTCCCTCCATCTGCAATCACAGATTGGCACACTGTTCAGCATCCCACAGCTCTGCCTGCCACCCAGAAGGCTGGCTGCAATCCAGGTCACACAGGTAAGATTCCCACACCCCTATACCCCTTTCTGCTGGGACTCCAGGAGGGCTAGCAGCTGTGAACTCTGTCCCACCCTATCGGAGCTCCATCTTCCTTCTAGACCACACCCCCCTCCTGCAGTCTCAGATTTGCACCCTATACCCCATCCCAAATAGCTGCCTGCATTTTAGGAGGCTTGCAGCTATTGGGGACAATCAGTCCCAGATATTTACTACTCCCAGGGACTACCAGGCCAATCAACACCAGAAACAACTAGATGGCAAAAGATAAGCACAGGAATAAAATTAAAAGAAGCTAGTGCAATACTTTGAACACAGTTCACCTGCTACAGCAAGCCTTGAGTATCTTTAACATACCTGAAGACTATGACCTTAAATTTCATCCCATGAAGATGAGAAAGTCCTTTAAAGAGGATATAAATAAATTCCTTAAAAAATACAGGAAAACACAAACAATCAGGTAAAAGATCTTAAAGAGGAAACAAATTAATCCTTTAAAAAAATACAGGAAAATACAATCAATGGGTAAAGGAAATGAACAAAATGATCCAAGATCTAAAAGTGGAAATAGAAGCAATAAAGAAAAGTCAAATCAGGCAATACTGGAGATAGAAAACAGTAAAGAAACAGAAACTACTCAGGAAAGCATCACCAACAAAGTACAAGGGATAGAAGAGAGAATCTCAGACATGGAAGATACTATAGAAAAAATTGACACATCAATCAAAGAAAATTACAACTAACTCAAATATCCAGGAAATTTGGGACACAATGAAAAGACCAAACCTAAGAATAATAGGAATAGAAAAGGGTGATGATTCCCAGTTCAAAGGGCTAGAAAATATCTTCAACAAAATTATAGAAGAAAACATAACTAACCTAAAGAAAGAGATGGCTGTAAACAGACGAGAAGCATGTAGAACACCAAATAGATTGGACGAGAAAAGAAAATTCTCCCACTACATAATAATCAAAACACTAAATGTACAGAATAGATGAAACATACTAAAGGTTGTAAGGGCAAAACGGAAAATAACAAAGCCAAATTTAAGCTGAATCTTTCTACTAATCCAGCCCTACAGAGGATACTGGAAGGAAAACTCCAACACAAGTTGAGTAACTATATCCAAGAAAACGCAAGAAATTAATCAGCTTACAACAAACCCAAACAAAGAGTATCACAAGTGGGACCATGAAAGGCAGCCTGTTTTGGTTGAGTAAGGCTTGCTCCAGAGACCCAGTAGAAAATTCTACCAGGGATGAAGCAGTTAGCCACGTTCCCAGAGACAGGTGCCTGGCACTACAGAGCCCCCAACTCCATAATTCTGTGACTATCAGTCACACAGACAAAGCCCCAAGCTCCTGACATTCTAGATGCTTCTCCCCACAGCCAAACTGCAAGATAGCACAGCCCACTATAAAAGCGGCTGCTAGCCCCCCTCCTCTCTCTCTTAAGCTCTCACCTTTCTTACGCTCATCTTTAGCCCTCCTTCTCTTTCACCCTTACCCCCTCTCTCCACATGGCTATGGCCAGCTCCTGTCTTTTATCTTCTCTCTGCCTTTCTGCAGTAAAGCTCTAAAAACATAGACTGTCTCTGCTCATCAAGGCTCACATTTCTTGAACGATGGGATAAGCTTTCCCCTAAAGAGCCGCATCTAACCTTCCAATGGAAGGTCTTCCTTTGCTCCAGCCACAGACCAGACCAAAGACTCTTGCCCACCACCCAGTGCCCCTCTCTCACTGCCCTCACATCTCTTCGCCCTGAAGCTGACTGAGCTGCCCATGAGGCCCCCACTTTGTTCTCAGCTCTTCCACGATGTCCAGCGGTGTCTGGGATGCCTAAGATTGAGAATCTGTTATCTCTGGCCTCTGTGAAGCCCAGAGACCTCAGACTGCCCCTTGTCCACCTCCCCGTGGGCTGGGGTCCATGGCTTTCCACAGCCAGACACCCACCTGGGGTCGCATGAAAAGTGTGTGGCAGTCCTCCACGTCTGCCCACCCAGAGCACCAGAACTCTGGCGGGATGAGGGCTTTCTCCTACCCCCCCCCTTTATTCCCTCATGCCCACTGCCTTACAGTCACACACACACAATACTACCTTCAACAATAAAAATATCAGGAACTAACAATAATGGAACATTATTCAGCTATTAAAAACAAGGGCATCATGAATTTTGTAGAAAATCGATGTGGTTAGAAACATTAGATAAACCTTCAGAATATGATAGTGACTGAAACGTCCTAAAAACAGAGGGAAAAGTGTCTGTTTATATAGTGTTTGAAATAGGCAAAGTAAAACAATATGATATTTAGGGACACAAAGAAATTTGGAAAACTATAAAGGAAAACATAAAGGATCCTTAAGGAGACTTGATGACATTCTATTTCTTAAGTTGTGTGTACAGAGGTACCACATGATGCTGTTTTAAACTGCAAAATTATTATCTTACTATCTATCATCTATGTATGTATGTACGTACGTACGTACGTATCTATCTATCTATCTATCTATCTATCTATCTATCTATCTATCTACCTATCTATGTTTTGCTTAATGTGTGATACCAGAAAAGGGTAAAAAAAAACAAGATAAAGAAACACTCAGAGTATGCAGATTCTAGTGCCCTATATTTAGCATCCTTTTCACAATAATGCATCATGCATAAATAATGTTCAAATTGATGTTTATTTCCTCAAAATAGCAGTGATATTTGCTATGACATGGAAATATGTACATATTTAGGTATATGTACATATACATGACAGAATATGAGAACATAGCATACATAAAAGTACTTAAGAAGCTTAAATTTTATTTCTACCTTTGGCTCTGCAGTGTTCCTTGATCTGACCTCTAATTTAGCTTTGTTGTTCTCTTATGAATATGGTGTATTAAATAACGTTGTTCAAACACAATCAACTGAGAAATTAAATGAATTACTTATAAATACTGAGAATCTGTCACCAAAGCTTCCCAGGTAAGCCTAGAAACAAATTAGAGGACAATAAAGTTTTAGGATTCAAATTTCTGGAATATAGTGTGGTATCATTTGAATTTAGAAAAATTTTGCATTTACCGAATCATATAGAGGATAAGAATAAAGAGCTTGTAATTCTTCTGGAATTGAACCTGGAACACAGCAATACAATAAGTATTCTTGGGTGCTAAAATGATGAAACTGTTTGTATTCGTTTCTATTTTTCCAAGATTATTTTTAAAAGACACTCTGGAAATGTTTTAATGAACGTGCTATTAGAGATGATTTCAATAACTTTAGAACACGTTTGGGTAAGCTTTGAATGTTGGTATTGAGAATAACAATGGTGATAAACATGGAAATTATTTGCCTTGACTAAGTTTTGGAAGAGCTTTGGACCAGGTGCTATTCAACCTACTCTTTAGACTCTACTATGTCACATAGCCACTATAAGGCCCTAGGATTTATATTTGTCTGTCTATCTGTTTCTCTCTCTCTCTGTGTCTCCCTCTGTCTCCCTCTGTCTCTCTCTGTCTCTCTCTGTCTCTCTGTGTGTGTGTGTGCATGTGTAATTTCTTATAAAAACTTGGGATACACACTTGCTTTTAACGCCCCCACTCTGGTTCACACTGAGGTGTTTCCACAGAGCTTATCACACTTTTGAGTTGATCTATTTTCAACTTTGACCAGGAGGATTTGTTGATACCCTGGATCACAGTCCTTCCTGTGAGGAGCACTCTGCCATAGACATGCTCTCTGCTGTGCATAATGGGCACAAGTGTCCTCAAGAGTCTCCTCATTTGATTGGCTGACAGCTTGGAGCCAGAAACTCTTCTTACATAGACTTGCTGCTGCTTGACCTGAATACTAAATTCTGCCAGCCAATGGTGACTGACTTGTTAGTTGGAGCTAGCTGCCAGCCTGCCTCTTACAGTTTAAGGCTAAGGCATACGCATTCTGATATCTAACCTTAGCATTATCTGAACTCACCACTTCCAGTTATTTTTCTCAGTAGAGCTTTGAGTTGATGATTTTACGCTCTTCTTTTTTTCCCCCTATGTTCTTTCTTTTCCAGAAATATGTATTAAATATCCAGAAATTGCCTATCAAGTGCTATGAATTCTATATGGATATGTTAATTATTCATATCTTGGCACACGGAGAGAGAGCATATATTCCATCCTTTCTATTTCCATTGCTAAGAGAATTTTATTTCCTTCAACCTCTTCCAAGTCACCTGCTCCCCAAGTGCTGCTGGGTTTTCAAAATGCTATTCAAAACTCCCAGCTGACAAGTGTTGGCTGACTTCGTTTCTGACATAGCTCATCCCTCTCAGGATGCTTTGGTTTTGGTACAGAAGAAGCTCCATGATTCTGACAGTTAACCTAAGATATTTTTCTAATTCTCTTGGGCGTCCTCATTTTTATTTATTTATTTATTTATTTATTTACTTATTTATTTATTTTTCCAGCAAAACTACTACATGTTTCTTAATGAGATTTTTGGTCAAACACCAAGTGGCAGTAGCAAGTCCCACCTTATATTTAACCTCCAGTACTACTCTTTTTTTTTTTTTTTTTTTTTTTTTTTTTTTTTTTTTTTTTTTTTTTTGCTTTTTAAAAAGCTCATTGGGCCAAAGCCAAGGAAGCAGTTAGAATCCAGAGGAACCCAGGGGGAGAGATTTATGAATGCATGGTGAGCTCATATTATCAGTTCCTATTTTGGTGTTTCAAAATCTCCCCTGGTGTTTGAGAGCATCTTGATAATTAAAAGAAAATATTGCCTTGTTAAAAAAAAAAAACTTCATCTTCATTTCAAAGTAAAATGTAAAAAAAAGAATACTTTAGCCTATGGAGCTTGGATGCTCGATACATTTCCTCCCTCCTTTCTTGCTTCTATCCCTCTTCTTCTCCCACTCCCTCCCTCCTTCCTTCTTTCTTTCCTATTTATTTTTTAGATGAAGTCTCTTTTTCTGCACACAATACAATGGCTGTTAGAAATAAAACTATCAGGCAAAAAATTATTAGAAAATTGATTGTGCCATTCTATCTTACTTATCCCCCATAATTAAGCAAAATATCGTTTATGTTGGAGTCCTAAATATTCTGTCCTGGACTGATCTTGGTTTGCCTCAGGTCTGAGTCGTGTAAGAGCCCAAAGTGTGCATTGGGAACAAGGCCCAAAGTATTACAAAATGTGAAATAAACACAATATTCTAAAACACAAAAGTCCTGCCAAAATACTTATCATGGGACATGTTTTATTTTATAAGGGGAAACAAATTCATAAATAAATAGTTGGTGCTTGTAGGAACCTCATCCATGGACCTTTATGACATAATTCTGATGAATTTTTTTCGTAATTAAATCCTCGCAGTGACAGTGACCTGGGAAAGGTATTCCACTGGAGAACCTGGAACTTACACAATTATTCATATCTAATCAGATGGTGAGGAAAGAGAAAAACACACATGCATATGCATAAACACAAAATATTCTGAGGGTCTCTGGGTTTGAGGCCAGCCTGGTCTACAAAGTAGGCTCTAGAATAGTCAGGTCTTCATAGAGAAATCTTGTCTAGAAAACCCAGAGAGAGAAAGAGAGAGAGACAGAGAGGTACATAAACAAACATGTACACACACAGAGAGATGAGAGATGAGAGAGACAGAGACAGAGAGACACAGAGACAGAGAGATCTCCATATGAAAAAGTATGCCTTATGATATAATGGTAAGGAATACCCACACAAATAGGGGAATCAAAGGGCAGCTTGTGATTTTTGTTTTCTTGTCAAATACTGAGTAATCTTATAATCAAATGTGCAGCAATAACAGGCCCAGCTGGGAGGATTAAGAACTAAGTACCTATTGGGCTGTCTGATCTCTTTCTTCTTCAGGTTTAGAGCAGGATAAATGAAAAGTTGGAGGCCAAGAGGGAGTGCTTTAATATAGAATAAATTGTCTAAAAGGGATCACGGAAGGCAGGGTTATCGATGAGCTGGGGAGTGAGGGAGCTGACTTTTTATTTTAAAACTAAGACAGGATAGAAGTTGGGGGATAAAGCAGGAAATCAGATAAGAGAAACAAAGGATGCAGGTATACTGGCCTTAAGTAGTCTTTTTCTGTTTCTGAGATTGCTTATGTTCTTGTGCTCTGAGCCAAGATCAATTGAGATTAATCAGTTGTATAGAAAGCATTGTGACCGCATTGCAGGCTTTTAAAGTTTAAATTTGTTTATTGAGCACAATTTGGTTAGCATCAGGTGCTGAAGTTATAGACACCAACACTAGCATAGAAATTACTTTATTTAGCTCCCAGTTGTAAGTTTCTATAGCAACTGGGCCCTATACCAGAAAGCTGAGATTCTCAAACTCAAATGATTTAGTCAGTGATAGAAATATAACTACTGTGTGTGTGTGTGTGGTGTGGTGGGGGGGGGGGCACTGGCTTCAGTTTTCTACTCTTCCCTTTCTGCCTTGTGAGAAGTCTCTTCTTTGTTACTATGTCTTCTTAGTCATATTTTTAATTACACCTTTCACTTTGAACTTTCTCCTCTTGGCAGCAGGGTAAAATATCTATTTTGGTTGTGTTTTGATTTCTTTTGATGAGTTAGAGTGTTGACCCAGAGGAGGTGCTAGCAAATTTGTTTTAAATGCCACCGAAAATTCTGAATTGTGAGCAAAGTGTCCATGGTGCCAAATTTAGTTACCCACTCCCAGCAGAAATTAGAATGTCAATTCAAAAGGAAAACCTAATTTAATTTCTATATTGTGCTTCCATTCAGTTCATAAATGCAATGTCACGATCCTTTGAGGGTATGGGATGTCCCTTATGATGTTTTCCTTTTAAATCGTTCAGTAAACATATACTTAGGAGTAAATTGATTTTTATTTTAGGGTTTTTACAAATGAATGCTTTTATTGCAAGAAGTAAGATTTTCCTGGAGAACCTTGTTATGGTTGAAGTAATATTTTATGATTGTAGTTTAGCCACTACTGCAGAAAACCTTAGGAGAAAAAATACATGTAGGTTCCAACTGGGAGAATAACCTCTACATGTAAAATACACATAAACACAGGAGCTCTCTTTCTGCCAAAGATTCTGAATAGTTCTGTCTAATCTCATACTTACTGTAAGTACCATCTATCTCTACATTAACTCTAACATTATTAGTTATCTATCTCTATCTATATATCTCTGTCTATCATCCTATCATCTATCTGTTGCCATCATCTATCATATCTTTCTACATATATACATATGCCTAGAAAATGAACTTTAGATTAAATGAAATGTAGGAAATATGTGCTTTAAACAAACATATCTTTCCATAAAACTTCATGTTTTATAAGAACTACCTTTGGATATCTTTGGTAAACATTTTTTAATGATTTATTTTTATTTTATGTGCTTTGGTGTTTTGCCTGTAGGTATGTCTGTGCGAGTGTGGCAGATTCCCTGGATCTGGAGTTACGAACAGTTATGACCTGCTAGGCAAGGGCTGGGAATTGAACCTGGGTCTTCTGGAAGAACAGTTCATGCTCTTGACCACTGAGCCATTTCTCCAGCCACCAAATTCTTTTTGCCTTTGGATATTTTAAATAATCTGTAACAGTCATTTTGAAAGATTGGATATCATAATATTCCTAACTTAATGTATGATACCATTTATTAGTTTGCAGAATGACAAGAATGTACCTTAAAAGAAAGGATTCTATGCCCCGATGAAGCAAAACAAAACAAAAAATTTCCATTCAGTGTTCCCACTTATTGTTAACTTGGGGTCTATTAACATTTGGAAAACACAAATTTTAAGAGGCAGCTGCTAGAGACTGGCCAATTACAATTTCACAATTTAGAGAGAAAAATCTTATTTGACTCTAAAATTCTGTCCCTGTTTTCTCCTTTCATGAATTATCACACAGCCAAAGCAGAATGTGTGTGTGTGTGTGTGTGTGTGTGTGTGTGTGTGTGTGTGTGTGAAGATCCAACAGGCTTGCTTCCTGTCTGCTGCAAAAACGCCTCACCTCAGGTGACCTTGATTCTCTTCGCATTCAATAAACTTTACAACAGACTTAATTATAATGAAATTAATTCAGATTGAAATTATCTGTCTCTGCTTGTCCTCAGTTTCTATGAGGGATCTTTAAATGTCATCAGTCCTGTTGCTCAGAGTCTGTGTGTCATTATGTCTACTATATAATGATTTATCCAAGGTCATATGAGACCAATTTTTGTTCTCCCTGGCAAGTAGCTTCCAGAGCTCTACTACATTCTGAATAGATAATTATTCCTTTACCAGAACATGTGTAGACAAACAGCAGGTGAATAAAGAGAAGCCATTAAGCTACACTTATGTTTTTGAATATCAAGGTTCAGAAATATTGTGGCATGTATTCTGCCATGGATTATAGATTCACTCCATTTGTTAATAAATCTCTCATGATACAATTTTCTTCATGTAACTTACATCAATTAATTTAAAATTTGCTGGGTCACTCAAGGTAAAAACTTGATTAAAACTAGTGAAATGGGGTCTGGGATACAACTCAGTTGGTAGAGTGTTTAAATAGCATGCAAAAAAATTGTTTTGACTTTGATCCCAGCACTGAATAAAGCGAGTGTGGTGATATAAGTGTATAATTTCAGCACTTGGAATTTGGATGCAGGAGGATAAGACATTAAAGGCCATTCTCTATTATATAGTGAGTTTAAATTTAGCTTGTGCTACATGAGACACTGCTTCAAAAAATAAAACTGAAATATTTATTAAAAATTATAGCTATGGTAAATATAGAATTAGAAAACTCCAAGTTCAATCTGTTAATATGTCACTGCAGAAATGAACACAGTGTTTATTGGAGAACATAAATGATTCTTTTAATTTGGGTTTGTTAGCTGAATTAAAACAAGCTTATTTAAAATGAATTTTTATCATAATTTTGGTTTCAAAATCTCAAACCCATCTGAATATTAGTGTGTCTGGGAACGTTCTGGCCCTGTGTTCATACAGCAGGTCAGAGGCAGATCTCCAGAGGTCCTGTAACTTTGAACATTGGTTGGTGTCTGGGTACTTGGCTTTGGAAACACTCCCTAACTGTTGAGGTAATTTTTAAAGCTCTCAATGGCTTGTTCACACAATATAATTTTTATTAACATCTGCTTTTCTTCTGTGAATCTGGGATGATGATAGTCACTAGCCAAAAACACCATGTGCCCAGTTCCAAACAAAACTCCTAAATGCTGTGCTGTAAATGGGTTCTGCATAGTAAAAGTGTTATAGCCATGTTACTGAACTGTCTCTTTTCTAGAGGTCGAGGGAACTGGTGAGTTAGGGCATAGGAAGGACCCATGGATTTTTTTCATTTCCTTACCTGGTATTATTTGATCTTTCTGCTTCAAATATGTATTTGTGCCATATCATCTTCATAGTAAATGCTTAATGTTAATACTATGATACATCTGGCTATATGCTATGTTTTTATGACCCCTACTGTGCATCAACAAATATGTAGACTCTTGTGGGGACTCCTAAAACAGAATAGCTACACTCTTGCTAATTCATCAATGTAGGCATTTCAAGGAAAGGGGGAAAAAAAAAAACAACTTAGTCATGACAAGAATTAAATGTATGGGAATAAATACCTACAGAGAAGAACAGTATTTCAGCAAAGGTGCCATGATAAATATGCTATTTACTAAACTCTTTCAAGGACCTGTGAAATTTGAAAGCTAGAATTATATGTATACATAAATAAGAAGAAAACACCATGGGAAAGCTTGGCATACTTCACACCAATTGCTCTAGTGCTAGCTGGCTTTTGCTATAAACATCCTTTTCAAATTGTAGTAAATTTTTACCTTCTGTTTTATGGGTTTTTATCCAGTGTGAGAAATTGTGTATGAGATGTTAGCAGTAAACCTGGATGCAAAATTGATGCTGCTTTGAGATAAAATGAGAGAAATCCTTGGAAAACTAAAAGCTTAGTCATGGAGTTATACACAAATTAGGTAATAATTCAAATAATGATGTGTATAAAATGGTTCAGCAAAGGATTTAAAAGACTATGTTATCGAGTGTCTAAGAAAATGCAAATTTTTTACAAAATTGGATTTCCAAATTAAATTTCTCAAAGGACTTGTTTATTGCCTGAGTTCCAAAGAACATAAAGTCTATTACAGGCAACTCAACTCAGGTTGTAATCTGAGCACTCAATGAGACTGAAGTAGGGTATTTCAGAGTTTGGGGTTGGTCTAATCTGTAGAGCAAGACCCTGTTTCATACAAGCAAGTAAGGAAACAAAAAAACAAATTAATGAGTGAACAATAAATTAAACCACTAAACACATAAAATGTATAAAAAAAATCATGAGGAAAGATTGGCAGAAGTGACAATCATAAAACCAAAATTATGTCAAGCCAAGAGATAAAATTTAGCTACAAAAGTGCTATTGGTCATCAATAGTTTAATAAGAAAACTCTAACGGCTGATTAAGGAATATGAAGTTCTCTGTGTATGATCTGATTTTGACTTGGAGGGAAAAGCAGAACTTTCTATTTCGTTTGCTGAAGCCAGCATAATCCTCCTTCCCAAACTCTGACAAAATTCAGAAATAGAAATTGAAGAGCAATCCAACAAAAATGTGAATAAATGTATTCTAATGCCAAGCAAATAAATTCAACGTTAGATTTGAAAATCATATTGTGTAATAAAGATTATCCAATGCTAATCACATATATTAGGAAATCTATGACTATAAGCCCACAATGCACTTCCAACCAGAAAGCCCTTATGGGCTGTCTAGTGGGTCCTACAAAGGAATCTGATAAAGTCTAACAACAAGGTGGCCAAATTATCTTAATATGTAGAGAAATGTAAGCATATTTCCTGATCACTGAATGATATTTGTCCTGAAATATTTAGCAACAGTAAATATTTAGTGGGACATGGTATTCGAAACACTGTGATGTAGGTAGGAATGTTATCCATACTTAAGTGTGAAAAAAACTAAAGTATTGAAAGTTTAGATTTCATGTGTATGTAAAATGGTGATTCAGTGTAGAAACACAACAGTGAGGTCCCCAAAATTCACAATGTTAAATGTCCTTTCTAGACACAGAGCTGAAACTGGACAATTGGTTGAAGATACAGAGGAAAATTTGGGGTTGTAAGTTAAGTATGATCATTGTATGCATAAGAGATTAAGACTGTAAACCACAGTGGATAACATAGAGCAACAAAATCTAGGAAACTCATTGGAACCTGTTTTAAGGGTGTGAAGTAGTACCAGTAAATGAAGCTGAGATCTAAGAAGTTGAAAGGGAGAGGGAGAATCATAGAAACCAAATGAATAATACCTTTAAGTGAGAAGTTGATGGTCCATTGTGCTGCGAATGGTAGACTAAGCATCACCTGAGGACTTAGCCATGGTTTTAGCAACCTGAGATTTAGTGGCTTCATAACAAGAACAGATACAATGCATCTGAGGTGCAAAATCTTAAATATGGTGGATTGAAAAGAGAATGTTTTATATATATATATATATGTGTGTGTGTGTGTGTGTGTGTGTGTGTGTGTGTGTGTGTGTATGTGTGTGTGTATGTGTGTGTATATATATATATATATATATATATATATGCAGCAAGAAAAAAGAGAGAGAGAGAAAGAAAAGAAAAGAAAAGAAAAGAAAAGAAAAGAAAAGAAAAGAAAAAAAAAGAGAATGGTAGAGCATGAACTAAACACACACACTTTTGTAAGACATTTGGCCATGAGGAGGAGAACACTGAAGTAGAGCAGGAGAAAACAACCAATTTTACCTTGATGAACTATGCAATGTGCATTTTAGAACATGGGATAGTCCAGAAGAGGTGGAAACATAAGTTTCAGAAGGAATATCTTTGGAAGTTGTCCTCAGGTACTGTCTAGTCTACCTGTGATGGGGAAGGCGTGAACCATCAATATTCTATAGTCATCACAGAGAGAAAGCAAAGAATGCGAGGAATTGAAAAGGATTGGCCCCTTGGAGGTATTGCACTCTGGTCTGTTATCATTTGGATGTGATGTATGTCGCACATTCCTGTAGCTGATGTAGCGTTTGAAGCCTTTCCTCTGGCTGATGACATTATTGGGAAGAATAAGGTCAGGAGGGTGGGTGGATCTTCATCCAATGCTGGATGAAGACGTGGATGAGTTTATGGCAGAATGGGCCTTTAGACGGTAACCAAAATGGAGGAGGTCGACATGGACCATGTGTTTTTGCTTCTGGACCTTTCTTCTCTCTTTTGTACTCTGCTTCCTAAATGCTATGAGCTGAGCAGGTTTTCTTTTTATGCTGATGTCTCTTTGACTCAGGCCTAAGAGAGATATGGCCAAAATACCATGTCCCGAAGCACTGAATACCAAGGTCAAGACAAAGTGTTGCTCACCTAAGTTGATTGGCACAATTGTGTATTCATAGTCACGAAGGTGAGTATCACACACTCATTTTATTTTTATAATTTAAACAAGAAAGAACTAAGAAAGAGTGTGAAGCACTTTTAGAAATATTGAGAATGTCTAGGATAGTCAAGAATTGACTACCATCCTTGTGCTGGTCTCCTCCTAAGGTTCTATTGCCATGCAAGTGTGACACAGGCTGGCAACAAAGCCTTTATAAATTCATGAGCTGGAAGGATGCTTCACATCAAAACAACACCCAGAACATCTTCATTGGCCTCAAACATAATTATAGTAAAGAAATGTCATGGGTCTAGTGCTTGTGTTTTCAAGACATTAAATAATGGAAAGGCCATGAAGGAGATTGGAGAAGGAAAGGATGATTAAGAATATCTTTCTATTTTATCAAAAGTTACTATGCAATCCAGAGCACAGACACTTTTATTTTGAAGACATATACTTTTTTGTTGTTGTTGTTGACCAGGCAGATGGTGATTAATTGGTTTGAGTGTGTAAAAGCTAAAAGTTCATTCCTGATACCTGTTGGAGAGTGGTGGTAATGTTCTTACACTGTGTGAGAAAGGCTTCATCTTCATTCAGTCTCAGGCTGAATATGCTTACATATTCTCTTTAGTCTCAGTCTCTCTCTCTCTCTCTCTCTCTCTCTCTCTCTCTCTCTCTTACATAATCAGAGATTTCTCTACCTATGTACAAAATCTCTAATACATATGGATATGTGTACATAAATACACAAACATTGCAGATCAGGGGCAAGGATATTGATATCTGAAATCTGATGTCACAGGTGGTGATTTTATATATTAAACATGTACACTTGAGTGTCTCTTATGTTTCCTAAAATAAACTCCTACCATTAGGAAACCTTTTATCTGAGGAAGATTTTAAGAAAGACTACATTTATTGTTTATATAGGTCTATACTTAACAAATGGTTGTTGAACTAATAATGACATTTTAATATTTATTATGGATGTTTCCTTATTTTAAGAAGCTAGATTTATTATATTTCTACTAGTAACAATAACTTTTCAACAATTTTTAGGAAAACAAGGAATTACTATTTTGTTTTTAAGGAATAGAAAGGGTAGATAGAGTTATCACAGCTGGTTTTCAGGTAAAATTTATAATGTGTAATTTAACTAGAAGAGAGTAATTTTAAATTTACCCGAGTGATTTAAATAATTACATGGAGACAGGCAGGTATTCCTCTGTTAGATAAATGTGTGTTGTTAGAAAACACTGAGAATGATTTAAAGAAAATTCACCAGTCCACAATAGAGAATTTAAATCAGCACTTCAATAATTGAGGAGGATTTAATGTAAAACAGTGAGCCTTTCTGAAATAAGCAATCAAAATAATTCATTAAAGCAGCAATCACGAGTAAGCCTGCCTGTTGCTCTACTGGATATGTAAACAAAATTGGTAAATATTGTTAAAATAAAACCTCAGGTACTTCGACTTCCTTTATTACTGGAGGAGAAAAAGCAGTTCATTATCACTCTGAATTTTTGTCTTCCAAACATGGAATGCAAAGGTGAGTAGGAAAACTGAAGGAAGTAAATACCTGATAAAGTTATAAATATAGACATGGTAATTCTTCAATCTGTCTACTCAAAATTTCCAAAATTAATAAATTTAAAGTCATAGTTTTTACAGGTTTAGAATGATTCATCAACATATATATAGAATATATATATATATTTTTTTTTCCAAACTGCAAGAGGACTTTTATTTTAAGAGCACTCTCGGGGCCCCACAGTCATACACCACCACACAGGGGTAGAGGACCGTGGCACGCTGAGTAGCTGGGTAAGGGGGTTTTTAAAGGAAGAAACCACAACTCAAGGGGGTGGGGAGGGCGTTGTTGGAAAATACCAGAAATACCAGTTAAGAATCACTAGGAAGTGCAAAGTCACAAGAGTCACAAGGAATACCTGGTAATTGTGGGGATTATTTCTCAAGACAATTTCTAAGAGCCCTTAACAATAGCACATTTGCATAGTGGGTTCCTTGAATGGTCAGGATGGTCCTTTTTAAACAAACACTTCCTGAACCCAGGAAGCAAGTGGGTGGAGGAATGTCTCATCTGTTTTATGATTAGCATGCCTTGGAGCATTGAGTCACAAAGGTCACATTCTCAAGCCTGGGCCATTCCCCACTTCTACTTGTTAGTAGTTCTAATCTTAGAACTAGACACTATCTTCTCCCTGACACACTTGATCCTTTAGGACATGGTACTGTTGTCTCAAAACTAAAAGCAGCACTCTACTCAGTCTTGCTCTAATAAAGGCGACTAGACTATCTAACACACATGGACCTATAATTAAAAAGCAGAAGCAAAATCAAAAGGGGTCCCATAAGGGTAGGAAGTAGGGTGGTCAAGAATACACGATAAGGGCCTTTCCACCGAGTCTCAAGGTTTTCTGCACGGTGGCATCTAATGTAGACAGAATCTCTAACTTGGGAGCGATGTGGGGCTTGCAGGCCTCCTTCTCTTGAGTAGGCCTCCTGAAGCTGCTTCCAAGATCGCTGTCTCACCCACGCGAGCGCCTTGAGCCTAGAGAACAAAGGCTGGGAAAGCAGAACATCAGCACTAGACTCATCAATATATTTAAAATACTGATTGTATTGAGTTTATTTTTTACTTCATACACATATAAAATACATTTCAATTTTAACCCCTATAATACTAGTTTACTTACTTTCTAAATCTGTTGCCTCATCCTTTCTACCAACAAGTTCTTTTTTCCATATTTCAGGATTTTTTTGTTGCTTTGTTGTTGTTGTTGTTGTTGTTTAAACTGGAAGGGGTTGTTTTGGCATCCATTACATTTAATCTGGATCATCTGTGTAAACAAGGAATTTAAATTACCCAGTGAAGCCTGATGAGTTTCTCAGTAGGGACAAGTGATATCAATAATAAGTTAGCAGGAAGGATATTTTTGTGTCATGTCATAATGCAGAAAAGTTACATTTCTATGTTATAGTCCTTCATTTTGAAGAAGTCAAAGCAGAAAGTCAAGCAACTAGTCATATCGTAGCTGTAGTCAAGAGCAAAGGCAGCAACAATGCATCCCTGAGTGTTGGCTTGCTTTTAATGCTCATCTAGTTTTATTTCTTTTTGTACAAATTCAGGGACTGTGCTTAGGGAATAGCACTGCTTATAGTGAACTGGATCATCTTAAATCAATCAACAACCAGGGTACCTACTCACCATTATCCCTACCAGGTGGAGACAATTCTTTAGATTCTCTTCCCATGGGATTCCAGGTTGTGTGAAGTTAAGAGTTAAAATTAACCAGGACAGAAAGAAAACCACATTAGCTCTTCCTTAATCAATGATTAACTGTTGTTAGGGTCAGCCTTGTGGATACTCACTGTAGGCAGTCTTCATCTTTGGTATAATATCATTTGCTGTTCCAAGCCCAGAAGATAGCTTTTCATAACCATTCTCCCTGTCTTCAAATCTTGTACTCTCTCCACATCTCTTCCATGATAATTCCTGGGCCATAGAAGGGATGGCATAAATGCCCTGTTTAGGGCCAAACACCCAATTGTCACATATCCTCAGCAGTTTGATCAGCCATGTGTCTCTGCTTCATCATTTATTGCAAAGAAGGCTTCTATGATTAAGACTAGGAGTTAGCATTTATCTATAGACATGTACATGATATTTAGAAGGCAGCTTACTGTAATGACACTCTGGCTAAAGAGAGGTAGTAAATTCAGCCCTATTGCATAACACCATAGAATTTTGATCAGATTTGCAACAGTAAGCATGAATTCTTTGCTGCAGAGTAGAATTCAAGTCCACTAGAGTGGATTTAGTTACCCCCACAGCAGATTTGCAAGTGTTATACCAATGCACACATATTGTCTGTCATGTTGATTTGTAGTTCAGAGGGTTCAGCACTGTATAAGACTATTGATGCCTTTTATCCTCCAGCAGTCTGTATAGTATCTTCCTTCATCATAAACATCAGGGAGGAAGCTTCTAGCTCATTTCCTGCTTGCGGTTTTTTTGTACTTTGTAACTGAGTGTGAGCTATCTTCAGGAGTCAGGTATTATCAACTAGTTCTGGTTTGTAGCTAAGGAAATGGCAAGAGCCTTAATCATAAAGCATTTTCTATGACGTTATTGGGAAAAAAATGCATGCATGGTTGCCTGTCTTATTATTTCATATCTGCCCTCACCTGCCTCTCACCTGTGTCCTGATTTCAACTTGCAAAGTTCCTTTATTTTTAAAGAATGGTACTGACTTTATTACTCATGTTTTAGTGAGATATTAAAGACAATGATGACTAACAAAATAAGAGCAAGTCTATCTTTTACTTCATGTCAGATTTAAATACGCATGTTTTATAGTTCCTTGTAACTATATATGTTTAATTTAATTTAATCTTTTTACTACTTTACTTTAAATCCTGCTCGCTGACCCCCCTCCCGGTCACCCCTCACACAGTCCTTCTCCCCTTCCCCCCTCCCCTTCTCCTTCTTTGAGTGCACTCCTCCCCCCAACCTCCACCCCCACACTTCAAATATCTGTGAGGCTAGGTGTTTCTTTACCCACTGACATCAGAGAAGGCAGCCCAGATAGAAGAACATATCCTACATATAGGCAAGAGCTTTTGGGATAGCTGCTGCTCCAGTTCTTTGGACCCACATGAAGACCAAGCTGCATATCTGCTTGTGTGCGTTTGTGCAGGTAGGCATAGACCCAGCTTGTGTATGTGCTTTTGTTGGTGGTTCAGTTGATAAGAACCCCAAGGGTTCAGGTACTTCATTCTGCTGGTCTTCCTGTTAAATTCCCATTTCCTTTGTGGACCTCAATCCTTCCTCCTTCTTCCCTAAGAGTCCCCAAGTTCCATCAGCTCTTTTGGTGGAGTGTCTCAGAGGACATCTGTTCTAGGCTCCTGTCTATCAGCATAAGAGTATCATTAATAGTGTCAGAGACTGGTGCTTGCCCATGGGATGGGTCTCAAGTTTGGCTCTTCCTTCAGTCTCCCATGCTTGTATTTCTTGCTGACAGGATAAATTTTGAGTTGAGTTTTGTAGGTGGATAGGTATCTCTATCACTCCACTGAGGCAAATTTCTTATAAAAATAAAATTTATATTTTATAAGGGAAGGGATTCCCCATTAAATGCTCTTTGATCCTTTTGCTCTTCTTTTAAGAAAACCATTATTATTATTATTATTATTATTATTATTATTAAATTATGTTGACCTAAATGTAAGATTTCTTTATCTAAGAAAGAACAAAGCAATTAGTTACCCAATGTCAAACAGTTAGCCCTAAAAAAGAAATACATGTAATTATATAGACGTATCATATTATGTTTAGGAATAGATATCTATATACATCATTCATAGATATACTTACATATATGCATGTAAAAAACTTAATGAAAAAAAATAGGTCATGAATTTTAAAGTGACCAAGGAGGGGTATGTGGGATGAATTTGAAGGGGGAAAGTAGAGGAGGAAATGGTGTAATTATATTATAATATCAAAAATTTACCTAAAAATGGAACAGATTATTGGCATTTTTTGCATTTATAATAGTTGAAGACTCAAAGGCGGTGTGAAAGAGTTATGTGCATTGTGAACCATCAATAACTGATTTCTCCTAATAAATGAAGAATTAATATGAAAGCTAAAACATGAAGCTATGGGAGAAGTTCAGTTGTCTTAGAGTCTAAGCAAATGCTTCCTTCAAAAGTGATGCTCATAAAAATATTTTAAGTATGTGGCATGGAACGTTTCTTCCAATTATTACTTAACAGTTGGCCGTATGACTGAATTACAACTTAGTGTTCTACCACCATCTACATACCCCATATATTTATTAATTTTTACCATCTCTGAAAGTTTAGGTTTTGTTTATCTAGTGTTTACATAACATGACAGTAGTTTATCTCCCTGAAGTCCGGATTTTATGGTCCAGAATTTTCAAATAATACACACAGCTAATTCTCTCACACACTTTCAAAAGAAATGTCAGAATTATAAAGGGAAAGAGGATGGGTTGTACAGAGTACTTCTTTGATTTAGGCTTTAAAAGAGACGTGGAGATGTGAGCAGATCCCTATGTTAGGTGTTTCCTTGTGAAAGCAAGAACAGCACGGTTTTTGAGACTTGAGCCAGGCACAGAGAAGTTGTCTTTCATGGAAAGATCAGACAAAAAGAAGTTGGAACTTAGTGTAGCTCTACAACTGGCTTAGGTTCACAGATAAAGAAGTGGCGATGGGGACATAAACAGAAGCATCTGCAGAACCCTTGGGATTTTTATCCAATGTCCAGTGCCAGGAGAGGGCTTCTTGGAAATAAATGACAAAAAAAAAAAATATGTTAAGTAGGCTTGACACCTGCCAATGGAAGTGACTGGGCCCAAAAGTAAGGGATGAATAGCATATATAAAGGATGCTAAGCAGGGTGAGTATACAGCATTTTAAAGAAGCTATAGTGACTTACTTTCTAAAAAAAGTAGAAACTTGAGTGCTGATTAGATGACTCTGTGGGTAGAAATACCATCAAGCCTAATGACTTGAGTTTGATTCCACGGTAGAAGGAATGAACCAACTCTTACAAATTGTCTTCTTATCTCCATATGCATACCATGACAAACAAGTTATACAAACAAGTCATTGACAAATAAATAAACAAATAAATAAATAGATAAAAAGAAATTAATTTAATAATAAAACAATAGAAGGGTAGAACTGTCAATAAAGATCTGAATCAACATAAAAATCCCAACATAACAATTTGATTTTAATTTGTCTTTAATGGTCAAATGACCTCTGTGACTTCCTTCCTATACTTAATAATTTAATGGGACATATGTCAGTATTCCCTGTTTTTCTTTCAATAATGTGAATGAATGATTAAAAGATTAGGCAGGTTCATTGATTGATGGTAAAAGATAGTTCTTTATACAAAAGTAATGCTTATAGAAAATAAATTTATGTTTTTTCCTTCAAACCCATCATTCTAAGGCATGTCAAAAATTGTAGGAAAAATTATCTACCCCCACCGATCACATTGCTTCACAAAAACCATGATGCATTTTCTAATATTTAGCTTTCTCATTAAGATTCTATATAAATGCTTGGAGAACACAGGACAAATCTACCCTGAATAGAACTGGGTGGAAGAGAATAAGAAGAGCTTGTAAGACAAAGTTTAAAGAATGAAAGAGTTGACAAATGAAAGAATTAGAAAAACGAAGAGAGCTTTGCAAAAGCAAGGAATTAATTTAGGCTAGTGAACACATAGAAACATGATAGATGCGAGGCTAGAGCACCAAATTCAAGATATTTGATGTGGAAATGAAGATGTGGGGAGCAGAGTCAATGAAGTACTGTCCATGTCCCAGTTCATACAATCTGAATAAAGTGAAGTCAACATTTCTCTCCTACCTCAGGATATTGAATGCTGCCTGCTCTCATTGAGCATTGTTTACTTAATCCACCGATTCAAATGCACTCCAGAAATACCCTGACCACATATCCACAAGAAATATTTCCGTAGTTACCCAGGAGCACTTTGATTTAACCATACAGACACATAGTAATGCATATTTAGATCCCCTCCAGGTTTTTTCTAAGATTAACTTACTTTCTCTACACCGAATTATATTCTTTTATATGAAAAGGCTGTATTCTATTTATTCTCCTAGTGAAGGACACATTCTTGTTTGCCATTTGAATTAAGAATAGAGCTGCTATAAACAGCCATGCACGAGTTTTTGTGTAAACATAAGTTTTCCATTCATATTGTGTAAATACCACAAAGTACAATTATTGAGGTATAGAGCAAAGGCTGTGTTTAGTTTTATAAGAAACTGCCAAATCGTCTTTCAAAATATATGTGCCATTTTTCACATTTTTCAATAAAGAAGCGTTTTATGGCACATTCTCATCTATAATTTATGTTGTTGAGGTTTTGGATTTTATGTATCATGACAGGTATACAGTAGTATCTCATGTTTTAATTGTGTTTCTTAATACGATGAATGGCAATAAAAAATGGCATGAAATATTATGTTCTTACTGGCCATCGGGGTCTCCTTTAGTAAGATATGTCTGTTTGGATATTTTGCACAACGTTAAATTGAGTTGTTCACACTCTTACTGTTGGCATGCAATAATTATTTATATAGTCAATTGGAAACCATTCATCAACTGAATCTCTCATAAATACTCTCCCAATTTATGGTTTGTTTGCCTTCTAAGTCCGTAATAATCCATCTCTGAAGGAGATTTAATGCTTCCTAAAGACCATCCTTTTCCTCCTTTCTTCTCTTTCTTGTGATGGTACTTGCATGTATTTTAAGTCGGGATTTAGGTAAATATGCAATAATAACAGAAATATAGCTTAACATATTTTTTAGTAATATTATCTTTTAAGCAGAGAATAAGATAAAGTATAACACAATCATGAGACTTGGGCAAATGTCCTACGAGTTGGGTCTCAGAATTTATATTATTAAGACATAATAAAACAAAGAAAAAGATTTTTTTTGTAGGATTCTGACTGGATAATTTATATTTTATTTATATATTCACCAAATGAAGTATATATTGTTAGCCTGCAAGTTGGAGTAATTAAAATATAACCATTCTAGACAAGCTTGTGTTGTTTTGGGGTATGTGTGTGTGTGGGGGGGGGGTTATAAGTTTTGAAATTATTGAACACAAAGGTGAGTAAACATTGTAGGAAAAGGAAGGAACAGATACCTCAATGAATAGCCATTATTTTCCTCAACTTATGTAGAGGGACATGGCATGTGTATAAACTGCCCCAGTGAAGAAGAAGCCTGAGTCACCGTAAACCAAGCAGCACTTTAGAAACGGAGGACTGCAGACATTAGAAAATGATCTCTGCAAATACTCAGAGGTGGTGTTTTTCAATGTGTTTGTGAAAACTCATAGAAACATTAGAAATTATTACGCATTTTAACAATTGACCAACTGCATCCCCAGGACAGATTTATATGTATAGAGTGGTTTCATGGATAGTTCTCTTTTTCTTAAAATTACTTACTAACTACGATGTGATCATAGTAGTTTTAGTAATGAATCTTGACTTTTCTTTTCTCTTCTCTTCTCTTCTCTTCTCTTCTCTTCTCTTCTCTTCTCTTCTCTTCTTTTCTTTTCGTAAATGAGGTTTGCAATTAAAAGGTAATTTGAAACCAAAGCTTTAAAGAATTTTCAAGTTTCTCAATTAAACTTGTCACCTGATGACCATTTACAGATTTTTAAATGTAATATCTGTTTAAAGTCAAGTTTTAATATTACCATAGAGATTAAATTGAGCTACTATTTCAATCACAGCTTGGTTCTCTTGTCTTCAACTTCTTAAAAGCCTATTCCATGCAATGTATGCTGTACATTGGTGGAAATTATTAACTTTTTCAAAGGCATTTTAAGTAGGTTTAGAATAATTAGATCTAGTTATTTTAGGTCCCATAGATTTTTATTATAATATATAATTGGTGCCTTGTATATGTATCATTTTTTTTTCAAATAATCTCATCAAAAAGTGTTAGGTTTGGTCACCTGTTGAAATATATCTTAAATATACCATTAAAGTACATTTGAGAGATTACAATGGTAAAATTAATTTCTCTAATCAAGGAAATATTAAATTACTGTGATCTATCCAGATTAGCAAGATAAAGAGCATTCATTTGGTCTTCAGAATGTCTTTTCCTTTTACACACACACACACACACACACACACACACACACACACACACACACACACACAGAGTCATATATATATATATATATACATATATATATATATATGTATATATATGTGTGTATATGTGTATATGTGTATATGATGTGTATATGTGTATATGTATATATGTATATATGTATATTGTATGTTGATGTGTGTGTGAGCCTGCGTTCAAGTGTATGCATATAGATTCATGCACACATAGCCCTGTTTTGGATAATAGTGGGTGTTAGGCATTTTCCTTGTTTTCTAGCTTAATTTCTGAGACAGAGTTTCTGACTAAATCTGGAGCTAAATATTTTATTGTCTCTGTCTCTCCAGTTATGGGATTTCAGACAAATACTGTTTCATCTGGTTTCTATATGTGTTCTGTAGATCTCATGATTATATAGTGAGCAAATTTCTGAACTTTTCTCTAGCCCTGAACATATAATTTTACATGGAAAAATCACTCTTTGGAGGATTGGATGACTAAGGAGTGATCTGTTTTAAAGTACTGACTCATGGCTGCTAAATAATATAGCACTCATTAGCAAATTAGATAGAATTAGAGAACTTAAAAATAACCCAAAGAATACAGATATTCAAACTATTCCATTAATGAGCACAAACATTTAAATTTTCTTGAAAACTGCGTTCTGTGTTTTTTTTCTTTTCTAGTAGTGATAAGCCTATTTATTATTTTCCTTATGTAATGCTGCAACAGAAACTGAACTAGATAGTTGTATGAATATAGGACATTCATCCTTAGAAACAATTATAGCTTGATATCTTTCATATAGGTTGGTCAAGAGAATTACCCCAAGTATGTATTGTACTATGCAACACAGTTCTTATCTCTAGTGATTTTTAGCATTGAATATTTTTAAAAATGTTTTACTAATTATGGTATTTTTTAATGCTTTGTGTAAGGCCACAGTATTTCTGATTTCAGACTGGCACCAATAAAACCTTAGCAGTTTACAGTTTTCTAGGAAGCTTAAATGTGTTTGGTCTAGTTAGTAGAAATGGTTTGAGCACCTTTCTTCTTTGGGTTACTTTTAACTTTTTTATTGAATGTAGATTCTTCTTTCATTTAATACTTTCCAAACACAGTTCCCCCTCCCTCCAGTCTTTACAGCTCCTCCCTGCTCCTTCCTGCCCCCTGCGCCCCCCCCCCCCCAATCTTCTCATATCCACTCTCACTTTGTTTGGTTTTCAGAGAAGAGCAGGCCTCCCAGAGATGGTTTTGGGTTATTTTTAAATTCATTATGTAATTGTGTCTGTTTACCAGAAACGATTCATAGTGAACATACAAAACTGCATGATGTTATTCCTAGGCCTTGGATGGTACTTTTGATTGGACCTAGAAGATAATCAACATCAACTAGAATCTGTTTGGGGAATTTTAGAATTGGTAGTTCCATAACAATTGCCTCGTTATTGGTGTGAAGCATTTAATATGTGTAATCAGAAATGTGTGAAATGGCCATAATATTCAATGTAAAAAACAACAGAACAATAATGAAGCTATGCACAAAGACATAATACTTCAGATGATTTTTTATTTAATTTTTTCATACGATGCATTTTCCATGCCACGACAATTCTCAGATCCTCCCTACCCTCAGATCCACCCAACTTAGTACTTTTTCTCTCTCTCAAACAAAGCCCAAATAACACAAACAAACAAGCTAAAAGGAAACAAAGTAGGAAAAAAGCGAAGCAAAGCAAACCAAAACAAAAAACTCTAAAAAAAAAAAAAACATAAAAACACAATGTCTGTTTTGTATTGGCTAATAGTTCCTGGACTTTGAGCCTGTCCTGGAATGTGTTTGATATGTTTGTTCATTTTAGATAATTTCTGAAGTCCATTTAAAAATCCTATTGAAATTCTAAAAGACTTCTCTCCTAAAGTCTAAAAGTCTCCTCTTCCTCCTCCTTTTCCCCTCCTTCTTTTCCTCCTCTTCCTTCTCCTCCTTCTTTTCCTCTTCTTCTCGTTCTATTTATACCACTTGTATGGAATACATACCACTAAATAATAAAATTCATTAATGAGAGAACAATGGAGATATCATGTAAATGATATGTAGTCACAATACTCTCAGTCTACATTCATCCTCTCACCACCCACTGATAGGGTAATTTCAGAATAAACACACCAAGAGCATGCTATAGAAGATATAGATATAGAGTTTATTTTGGGGTCCAACAGAGGAGCATACACTTTCAGGGATCAAGAGCAGATAGGCTCTGAGGAGAGTGTTGGCAAAATCTCTTGTATGCTGTGGAAAGTTTCTCCATGTAAGCATCATTTATCTCAGTTTTTGTAAACTACACTCCCTTTTGAATGGTTTAATTAAGAGCTGAATGGCTTATAGCAAGGCAGGAAAGGATAGGTGGAACTTTCAGGCAGAGATTTGTTAGCCGGATATGGAGAAGCAACAGGTTCTGTTAATGAAGAGAGGTAACAAGCCACATGCCCTGGTGGGCCAGAGCTAGATGGTCCAGATTATTTAAAGGAGCTAGGTGAGAGTCTGACAAGCTAAGGCTAAGCTTTCATAATTATTAAAAAGTCTCCATGTGTCATTACTTAGGCTGCTGGTGGTCTAAGACAATCCAGCAATAACACAGTCATGCTAATCCACATTTTACACAGGCCTCCCATTTTCTAAGTTTTCTACAGCAGCTTTGTTCTTGCCCAGGTGAGTGACAGGCCTGTTTGGAGTAACAATCTCAGAATCAAGTTCAGAGGTGCACATCACAGACTGTATGCCTTTGCTCTTTCCCAGAGAGACTCTTGCTCTCTACCACATGTATGAAAACATCTAGAGCCAGATCTAGGCAGCTGCCAGCCAACGACCACACCAGGAGCCCAGGGCATCCTGACTTAAAAAGTGACTGAGTCTTCTTTCTTCTGAACCGTAATTAACATCCTACCTGGCCAAGGCTTCATTTTACAGATACTGATTATGATTATTTGTGGCACCAATGTCCTCCAAACTTGCTAATATCTAAGAACTAACTACAGTATGCACTCAATATACTTAATTAAATTTGCTATTCAAAAGTTATTATATTTGTAAGTTTCAGATTTAGAGGCTAACCTTGATTTGACTTTGTCCTCAAACTCTAAAAGACTTTAACGACATAGGCATTTTCCCTAACGATATTTAAGAAGCTTTTCAAATATAAGATTACATGAAATCGTTTACCTTATTTCACGAGGCGAAATATTGAGGAATTATCTTCTAAGAAACAAGTCATAAGTCATAGTTATATCTAATGAGTTGCTATTGAATTTGTACAGACAAATCAAAGACCTTCTCTTTTACAGCTTGAAATGCTGATCTCATCTGCTATGGTAGCTCCCCATTGATATCTTAATCTTATTGACAAAAATGTAAAAGAGCAAAGACTCATTTCAGCTCTATTCCATTCTATGGGATGGTTGTAATTTGAAAGGACTAGAGTCTAAGTGTATGCAGTCCTTTATTTATACCAGATAACTACTACTTGGACACTTTTCTTAATTTTAATTTCTTCAAAATCTTATTTATCTCTCTTAGGAAGGATCATTCCTTTGTATGCTTAATGTATTTACTGATGAGTTTTTGTTTTGAATTTCTACCAAACAGAGGAGATTGCTTTGCGTCTATTTGATCAATTCTGTCAAGTAGGATTAGCCTTTAATTGTAGTATGGATTGAAGCAGGTCCTGTGACTTCATGCAAAAGACATGGCTTTCTTGAGAGGGAGCAAAGACTTCAGAATGAAAATTGACACATGTCATCAGAAGTGACATACTGAAGATTCTGGTTACTTTTGTGTATCTCCTGAAAATTAAGATAATTCGTTCAATCTTTATAGTCTTAAGAGTTTCTCCAAGTTCTGTTCTCTGGACAATATTAGTACTAGTTTTGCTCAGCTAGGTTAGAAGAAAAGATGTGTTTGCTTGTTATTTGTTTGTTTACGTCTTGGTTGTTGTTGTTTTTGTATGGTCCAGTCATAGGCTGTCTCTTTTATTTTAGGTGATAATGCCTGGGGAAAAAGAGAAATTTTGGGAGCTCTCAATTTAATGAGTGAAATATAATGGGAGCTGAAAAGGGTCAACAGTGACAAATCTGACGTTGAAGCAAGCAGAAAGAGTAATGTTAGAACGTGGCTAGAGGAGGCTGGTGGATCTGACTCAGGTGGTTTGTTAGCTTCTAATATTTAAATACTAAATATTATAGTATTTGCTTCAGGAGAGTTTGTAGAATAAGACAATGTATATCTTTAGAAAATCAGAAGCGCTCAAAAAATACAAATGGGACATGATGTCTATAAGAGAGGAAAGGGATGTTTTGCTTTCTATAATCATAGACCATTCCAAGAAAGAGAGAGGATCTGGAAAGGATGCAGGAAAAAATTGCAGACAGTTTTTAAGCAAAGGACATCAGAAGTATGACACTGAGGCATAGCTACATAGGATAATTGATAAACTAAAGATTTCTAAGAATACAGAACCTTGTGCTCTAGGGAGAGAACGTCAAACAGTATACCATTGTCCCTTTTAAGCTAAACATATATTACACTTAGAATCTACCAAGCTCCGAGCTTTACATTTAGCATATATTAGTCAGCATGAATGATTAACCATGATGAATAACTCAGATGAGTATTAACAAAGCACATGGAGCTTTTGACTACATACCACAGGAATCACACTTAACGAGTTAGTTAGTTCATGGTATAGCTGAGTCTGGACCATGAATGATTGGTCATTCAGAGCCCTTGCTCCAATTATTTTTATATACTTTTGGGTATTTGCTCTTATGTATTAAATATCTGTTAGGTAACTTTTAAATTGCTACTGTTATTGTCATTTAAAACAAAAAAAATATTGAATCTAACTTCATTATATATGTTATATGTATACATATTAAAGATATTATATATACATATATTTATATGTTTATTTTACTACAACTTATTTTAAAGTTATGGCTATTTTTTTATCTACTCATTTACTCAGTTCATAGTATAGCACAGAATGTTAACTTCAGAAAATCTAAGAATTTTTCTGTCTCTGCTAATGGATGTTAATATGCAACCTGAAATAGCTTCATGTGACTTTTAATTGCTTGCTCTATTCTCGCTTCCATTATATACTTCTTAAAGTCAGCTAAGCAATATTCCTTACTACCTCCCTTGCAGGTTTAGTACTTCACACATCTCATGTTAATTGCAAATAACCTTTCCGTTTGTCTTGTTAAAGCAAGTTTGGTATTAGCAATCCCAAAAGGTGCTTTAGCACACTCCTTTATCCACGCAGAGATGTAAGGACCACAGCAACAAGGTAAGGAGACTTGGAAATGAAAAGGGTCCCAGATTTTCATTGCTACTTTTTCTTCAGGAGAACAGCAGTAAACTGTCTCGCAGCTCCTGTAGGTCTGTGAAGCCAGCGACTGAGGGCCAGGTGCTTCTTAGTCACTAAACACAGCCTGGACAGAGAATCCATGAAGAGGGTATCAAAAGCCACCTGAGATCATGGGACGCAGCAAATTTGGGGGTCACCTGCACTTCTAAATATCATGCTGAAGAGTCTCCTGCAAGGAACAGCTCAAGGCAGAGATGGAGTTATGCTCAGTTCTTGGTCAGAAGATCCACACAAATAGTGCTCTATTAGTTAGGAGCTCATTGAGACAATTAAGGGCTAACTTGTGCTTTTAATATGATGATGGCTTTTAATAACCCAGCAGGAGAGATGGGGAAGGCATGGTTAGGCTTCAAATGGACAGAATAACAATGTTGGCATGAGATGGGGAAAGCAGGAACACAGAAGCCTGGGCTGAGTTGAAAAAAGGCTAGTTTCCGAACATATAAATTTTATTGACTTATCTTCCTGATATTTGGAATCCACAACACATTTAAAATTAATAATGGCTATTCAATCGCCACATTTCCTTTCAGAACTGACCCTCGCTTCTCTTTGTTTACGGGATTCAAAGAAGACACATGAAAGCAAAACATTTACATTTAAATTGTGTTCGTGCTGATTTTAGAAATAGTTTTCTTATACACATCATAATAGTGTGTCACAATAAATTCAGTGATTAAACCATCTGTGATTATTTCTTGACAGTTGGTTACAATAGACTTTATCTATGGACCATTTTTTTGTAATCCTATAAAACTCATCCTTAATTTAAATAAAAATCTCAGAAAAGAAGAAATCCATAAAAGACAGTATCACAGACAACATTAAGTTTTAAAAAGCTATAACTAAGAGCACAGGACTATTAAATAATAAAATATAACTTTGATCTGCAGAGAATTGGTAAATAAAAAGTGTGTATAAACTTCTTGTCCATAGTAGTCATTATAAAAGCTTAGAAGCACCCCATGTTATTTAAATAAAGTCAGAGAGACAAACATTTACTGGTGAGGAAATTCATTATTTCCTCCACTTTTTCTTTTTAAATTTCCTTTTAAACAACCTCTTGCTTATGTATAATAATTCCCTAGGTAAATTCAAATGGCTTACTTAGCTCTTACTACATGTTTGCTAACATGAAGAAGGGTTCATTTCCATGTTTGATTCTTACAGTAGTTGCTGATCCATTTCTCTCAGCAGTACCCTAATTATTCTCTCTCTCTCTCTCTCTCTCTCTCTCTCTCTCTCTCTCTCTCTCTCTCTCTCTCTCTCCCTCTCTCTCTCCCTCCCTCCCTCTCTCTCTCTCTCTCCCTGCTCTGTTATTTTGTTTTTATATCTGTAGTGTATTTGTATGTTCAAGTATGAGTGCACCTGCAGTGAAGGCGTGCATGCATGTATGTGCATCTTCAGGTGGAGTGCTAGTTCAAAAGCGTGGAAAGACCACCCAAAGTCTATTGAGTTTTAATTAGCCAAATTTTATTTAAGCTGCAGCTGTTCACAGTCCCCATTGTTGCATTTGGGACTGCAGCCCAGTTAAAAGAAGAGGGCTGCATTTAAACGCAATTTATTTCTAGGGACCTGCATGTTGGTAGGTATTATGAACTTCTTATCTTCTTCATATTGTCCAGACCACCTCGGGTTGCCGCAAACACTATAGTGGCTGTTTGTGTGTTCTTCAATTACTTCCAACCTTGGCTTATGAGGCAGCATTTCACATGGACCTTGGAACATCTTACTTTAGATGTCCGGCCAGCATACCACAGGGATCCTCCTGTCTCTTTCTTCCCAGCACTGGGGTTATAGAAGTGATGCCATTCCCAGTTTTTATATGGGAGCTGGAGTTCTGAACTCAGGTCTGCTTCACAGTCTCCTCCATCCTTTCATTTCCTATTGCTTTCTGAAATCTGCTTTCAGGATATCTGATCCTATAATCAGATAAGCAGTTATAGAAACGAGTATTAATCCCTCCTGACCTAACTAGTTCTTCATAGCTCCACTGTGTCTTAACCTCCTTACACTGTGAGTCAAATATCAATGTGAGATTCACAGGGGATAAACCATATTCAAATTATACTCAAAACCTGGAAGTCTGCCCTTCTTATACTTCTGCGTAGCTGGTAAGGGCAGGGGAGAAGACTGGTGAGGTGTGTGTGTGTGTGTGTGTGTGTGTGTGTGTGTGTGTGTGTTGGGGGGAACTGTGGGATGGAAATGGATGCTTTCTAATACATATTATAACTGTAGTCACCAGTGTTCCTTTCCCAGGCGTCTCAGCTACAGCAGTGAAACTGAATTATAAGTATCCAGGGTTTCAGCTTATAGCTTGAGCCAAGAATATAGGGATTTGGGCTACTGCTCATTGTTGCTCTTTAAATTATCCCCTGTCATTACAAGCATCTGCTCACCCTCCAGTTCTTGAATGTCCCATTCCCGGCATGCATTCTGTTTTACAGAAGATGGTTGCTCAGGTTTCCAGTGCCTTCAAGGGTCGCTTTGTTCCAGACTAGGCTATGTTAAATCTGAATCATATAGAAGGTGCTTTGTGCTAGCCTTTAAGATTCACCTCCTAGAATACTAAAATATGAGGTGAATTATTTTTTCAGTTGTTTTCTGTTCTAATTAAGAAATAGGAGTAATACCATATTCCTTCTTATTTCTCAAAATTCTTTTAGGGTGGACAACTTGGGATATAGCCTGGACCCTTCGTGAATACTGGTAGCATTCCAATATCGCCTCTGTGATCCACTTATTGTATGCATGTGTTTTCTTTCCAGCTAATAAGAATTCTCTACAGTAAAAGTTTCAAGTAGCCTCAGGTGAATTTAAACTGCCAGATAATTTATCACACACACACACACACACACACAAACACACACACACACACACACACACATGGGCACATGACAGATATAACAGGGAAACTAGATTGTTAGCTGTCTAGAAGCAGAGGCAAGGTCATCTAAGGGAACACTGCTGCATAAAGTGCTGTGGTCGTTACCACTGGATACCGGGTTCTGCTACTAGCTCTGTTGACTCTGCACTGTACAGCCTGCTGCTGGCGCCATCAATAGAGCCAGAATTCTAAAATCATTCCACTTTCTATCCGAGAATGCATGATAGATGAGGCAAAGCTATTCCTTTTTTTTTTCTTTTTAGAAGATGACATCTAAATGTTATCAAACATTGCAAATTCCACCAAATAAAAGGCCATGGGTGTAACCATTACAGCAATTTTGCAGATCTCCACCTCTACATTTTCCATTGTGCTTCATATCCAGAATTGCCCAGTTAAGCAGTACAGCAGTCCCACCTCTTATTTCTCGATGATAGCAATGATACCCGTCAAAAATCTCACTCCATGTAAGAGCTAGCTTATTCTCTCATGTGTGTGTGTGTGTGTGTGTGTGTGTGTGTGTGAGAGAGAGAGAGAGAGAGAGAGAGAGAGAGAGAGAGAGAGAGAGAGAGAGATTTTGAATAGCTCCTGCCGTCCTCCCTGCAGTATGTCTATGAGCTGGCCCCTCATCCTTTGATTGAAGTGTTAGTTCCTGTAGGTGGTTCTTTTTACCACTTCTCTGGGACACTGGGACACTGTGACTATTCCCTACCCACCTCCTTCAAGCCTATGGGTAGAGGTAATGACATGAGAGGCTGTACTATCCCTTGCGGTTTCTGTATGCACTACCCTCATTTTTGTAAATCGCCCTTTAATTAAATCCTTCTCAAATTATCCTAATTTGAGTGTACCATCTGTTTCTGGCAGGAACTTTGAATGATACAGGCAGCCTCAAAAGTAGCAAATGCCCCATATAGAGTCTTCCCTCCCTGCACCCTAGGGCAGAGTTGCCCCATGCTGAACACTGTATGCCTCCTTTTTCTTTTCCCTGCTGTGGCCCTTTTAGGTCCACACCCTTCAAAAAGAAAAAAGCAAGCTCAGAACTATTCTACTAGAATGATTCTGTACAAAATCTATAGAGAAGAGAATTTTCCAAATAATATCATGGAAGCTAGAAAAAAAAAAAAACCAAAAACATATTGCAGGCAAGAGAAATTTGTTTTTATTCTCTAACCTCTACATGAGGAGAAAATTAATTCATCAAAATACTGAATTATATTTTTACTTGTACCATAGTACTTTACTTGAGTCTGTCACTAGGCATCAGTAATATGAGAGAAAGACACCCCAGAGAAGGTGAGGGGCACCATCTATGCTGAAGCATTAAATTAAACTGTAAACTACATAATACGTGTTGCAGACAGCTAGATTGGAATTAGTAGTTCAGCCATTTAGGAAGATTAAAAGACTAATTGGGAGTTGAATCTAACGTCTACATTTTTTTCTCATGTATAGAAATAGAAAGCTCTCCAAATGTTAAACATTAAATGGTGTCCTGTGATTTTTTTTGTGATATCAAAATATAATCAGCATTTTCACATTCTACACATTACAGTTGTTACTGTATATGATTATCTCTTCATCTATCTATCTATCTATCTATTTATCAACCATCTATCTCTATTGTTGTTTTTGTTTCTCGGTAAAAATAACTTTGGAAAAAGACACTGCCAGTAGTTTGGGTCAAATGTATAAAACCCCAAAATGGAATGAAATAGAAGAGAAATTGCAAGTAACTGAATGGAGGATTTTACAGAATGTATTTCCAAGACATCATTCTTTAACACCCTTTTTAAAGTTACACTACACATATAGTGTCGAATTTCGCCAAGGCAGAAACCAAAAAGTTGATTTCAATTTCTGGCTTATTCATGCCCTTCTCACAGAAGGCAGATATATGGTGGAGATAAACGCAGCATTGGTTTGGTTCACACACACACACACACACACACACTTTCTGAAATCAGTTTACTGTGAGAAACTGTGAGTCAGTACTCGAGGCTTGAGTTTACTTGTAGGATCAAGCTTGCCCTATAGATATGGCAAACTGATAGGGCTGAGAGGTGATGCTGTAACCAACAGTAGTAAATCAAACCTCCAATTGTCTTCACCCTCCATTGGAATCGGATCATCCTCACAGGACTAAACCCAGAGTCATGATTGCAGCTAATTAATTTGAGACGGGAATAGTCCATTATAAATGGCAAATTTTGCATATGTTTTGCTTTAAAAAAAAGAAACTGTGTTTTACAATAGTTTTGGATTTCCAGGAATTAAGATAATGCTTTCTACCTATAGCTCACACTCAGTTTCCCATATTGTTACTCTTTTACACTGATAGGATATTCAGGTATAGTACGTTGATAAAAGGAGTGTGCATTCAGGAGCTCAATTCTATACCTTATCTATATTTTCTTGGTTGTCACTCAGTATTCACTTTCTGTTACTTGATTATAGCAAACTAGAACATTTCATTTAGTAAACATACATGTATAGGTTTCCTTACCTGCTGGCTTCTCATGCTTTTCTTAGTTTTCATAGCCTTGATAAATTGTGAGTGTGGTTGTGTGTGTTCTGATGACAGTAGTAATCCATTACCACATGGATACTTCAACTACAAAACAATAATTTATAATGTATTCAGCCTTTCCAAGACGATGAAAGGAAATATTTCCTTAGTTTTGCAAATAAATAAATAAATAAATAAATAAATAAATAAATTCACAGAAAGAACATGAGTTTGGGTGGGTAAATATCTGTGTGGGGAAGATCTGGGCAGACATGGAGGAGGAGAAAAGATATGATCAATATGTATGTCATATGTAGAAAATTAATATAGCCTTTGTATTCAACAGTCTCACATATATAGAAAATTAAAAATCCTCTCACATTATTGACCTTGACATTTAAGAAGTCATCATAAGATGCAGGAGCTGTCCCTGTTACTATTTTAGTCATTTGCAGTTGTCCAGTTCAGTAGCATCACACACATTCACGTTCTTGTGCATTCAGTGCTGTCATCTATCTCTGCAAAACACTTATTGCTAAAACAAGAAACACTCGCTGCTCATACTCTACCACCCTACCTTCTGGGGATTTGACTAAGTTATGAAACTCGTGTAGTATTTGACCTTTTGTCGTTTCTTTATTTCACATGGGGCCTTGTAGGTTCAATCATGTTTTATTAATGCTTAAAACACTTTCTTTTTAAATGTGAATGTAACTTTTGGGGGGTACTTTTGCATATGTATTCCAGTATGGATATATAATTGGGTTGTATTTTTGCCTCCATTGGTTATTTACTGTAAATAGTGTTACTATGAACATGATCATGCAATTTTGTGTTGTTTCACTCCCGGGTGTAACTTTTCAATTAAAATTTTTTGAATTTTTTGTATTTGTGTGTGTGTGTGTGTGTGTGTGTGTGTGTGTGTGTGTGTGTGTATGTGTGTGTTGGGCATGTATACATATATAAGTGCAAGGGCCCACAGAGGACAGGTCTCCTACAACTGAAATTATAGGTAGTTATGGGTGTTTGGAACTGAACTAAGATCCTCTGAAAAAAGAAATATACTCTCTTAATCATGTGCCAAGTCCTGTTTGGCCATGTGGAAGGATGGTGTGACATGGTGTCTTGTCCCTGCAACAGAGACAGCTAGGAGTAGTCTTTCAGGTGTGTTAACAGTTGCTAGATGTGAGACAGATACAGATACATTTTAGATATAGATATAGATATAGATATAGATATAGATATAGATATAGATGTAGATGTAGATGTAGATGTAGATGTAGATGTAGATGTAGATATAGATACATACAGATATACAGATAATTACATCTATATCTATATCTAATGTTATTCCTTCAGGAAATATTCTATCTGCCAGGGTTATCAGGGAATGTCCTTTCTGCCAATGCTAGTAACTCCATGATAAACAGAGGCAGCATAAGAATGGGAGGGGACAGTGTGTCTAATGTCTTAGCAAAAATGGTAAACAATGTGACCTTCAGGACAGCCCTTAAGGCTGTGGGAAAGAGCTCTGGAAGCATTAGTTTAAGAATGTAAAACTTCTTAACTATGCAAAATATAAGGATGCAATATGAATTATACGAGGGTCTTCATGGAGGGGAAAGAACAGAGGCAGCTGCACTGTATGCCAGCTTGTCAGAAAGATACAAAGGCAAGCAGATTCCCGAGTTCAAGGTTAGCCTGGGACACAGCAAGTTTAGACCCAGGGCCATGCATAGTGGAAATGGTAATTTCAAGATGGGATTCCACCTAGTTAAACTTATTGACTGTGCTTATAAAGGCAGGCAGGTCTCTGAGTTCATTTGCAATGTTTAAAAAAAAAGTGTGCTTGCAGGTCCTTTTCTAAGAAGCAGAGGGCTCACCCAGGCATGGTGGCACACACCTTTAATCCCAGAACTTGGGAGTCAGAGGCAGGCAAATTTCTGAGTTTGAGGCTAGCCTGGTCTATAGAGTGAGTTCCAGGACAGCCAGGACTGCACAGAGAAACCCTGTCTCGAAAAAACAAAAACCAAAAAACCAAAAACCAAAAACTAAAAAAAAACAAAAAACCAAAAAAACCAAAAAAACCAAAAAATCAAAAAACCAAAAAACCCAAAAAAACCCAAAAAACCAAAAAAACCAAACAAAACCAAAAACAAGAAGAAGAAGAAGAAGAAGAAGAAGAAGAAGAAGAAGAAGAAGAAGAAGAAGAAGAAGAAGAAGAAGAAGAAGAAGAAGAAGAAGAAGAAGAAGAAGAAGAAGAAGAAGAAGAAGAAGCAGCAGCAGCAGCAGCAGCAGCAGCAGAGGGCTCCGGTCACTGAATGTCAATTTATGAGATAAGAGAGCTGAGCTATATGGTTCAGTTGCCTGGGGATCTTCAGAGAAAGCTTTCTCAAGCAGAACATAGACTGTCAGCTAGTACTCCACAGTTTGACTTTGAGTCATTCTTTAAGCCATTCTCAAATGTCCCTTCCCTCGGGGAACCTCTCTCTAAGATGAGGCTGTTCCTTGGCAACCATGCGACTCTCTTCAGCCCTAGCAGATGTTTTTACTGTCTTTTCCTAGGTATTTGTTATGGACATCTTCATCTGAATGCTAATTGTTCTCATGATTCCTTGTTATTTCAACTTGAGATTATATTACTGCTACTATCACTGCCGCTACTACTACCATTCTCCAGGAAGCAGTGAATGCTTACAAGTAACTACCTTGAATATACAACTCAAAATAATAATGGTGAATGACAGATGATAAGCAAACCCTCTCTTGTGTCTAATCATTGGCAAAATCAATATCATTTCTCTGAGTTCTCTAGTGGGGTGAGTTCTTGTAGCACAACTCTCCTTCTGCACAATGCTTCTCTGTTCCCTTCCTTCTCCTCTCTGTTCTTTATACTGCAGTGACATTAACTAGTGTTGCAACAGAAATACAACAGCTTTTAAATCTTTTTTTTTTTTTTTTTTTTACCTGAGGATGAGTGTGTGTGCCTCTGTTTGTGGCATTCCAAACCTAGTAGTAAATATTATGTCATGATAGATAACAAAATGATATAAGACACTGATAATTTAGGCACGATTTAAGCAGAGAATAATAGGAACTATACAAATAAGAGCATAAAACATAACAATTGGTCTTATAAAAAGTTTGCATATCTCCAATCTAAGGTTGGCACAGAGTATCAATTATGTCAACACCAGAGTCCTCATCAGTCCTTAACAGACACCTCTACCATCTTATATTACAACAAGGCTGCTATACTTCTCATTTTTCAATTGTTTTTTCAAGAAATAAATGGAAATCATTAAAGGAAAAGAGAACAAGGAATCATCTCTATATCTCTATCTCTATATCTATCTCTATATCATCTATATCTATATCTATATCTATCTATCTATATATCTATATCATCTATATCTCTATCTATCTCTATCTATCTCTATCTATCTCTATCTTTATCTCTATCTCTATCTCTATCTCTATCTCTATCTCTATCTCTATCATCTATATCTATATCTATATCATCTAAAACATACATACACACACATATGGCTTTTTCAGTCAAAAGAACAGCAAATAAAATGTGTCAGTAAAATTTATTTATAGCTTCATAGGCTTTGCAGTTTGGAACTGGTGTAGGGAATGTTTAAAAAAAGGGGGGTTTAACTGATTACCCCAGTGCTGTAATATGAATAATTAATTAAACCCTGAATTTGTTCTTAAAATCTGACCTAAATTTTAGTCTAAATAACTTTTCTACTTTCCAAACAAACCACTCAACAAAAATTGAAACCCTGTAGTGTCAGACTCTAGTAATAAAGTCATTTCAATAATCTATTAAGTATTTAGCTTTGTTCACAATGGCCAATCTGAAAAGACAATGCTCCATCAACCTTTTCCTTTTTTGGATTATAAAAACAAAAATTCATCATCAAACTTTCTCATAATCATTTTATTCTGGAGCATAATATTTTCCACATAACTGGAAAATATATACATTTATTATTTTCATAAGCATTGCTAAGAAAATAAAAATAATATTAAAAATTATAATTCTATAATCCTAAACATATATAACCTTTAGATTCAAAATTTTAAAACTTTTGAAACGTCTTATATCTTAAGTATCAAACAGAGCAAGTCAGGGTGTAGCTATTTACCATGACTAGAATTACTGACCCCACCTTACACAGGTTTTATACTTTAACCTTTGTTTTCCCTTATGACCCTGCTATGTATATTAATTATTTGTACTCAAAGGCTCACATGATCACTGACAACTAAAATATGAAATGTCAATTACACTTTTATGTTCTGTTACTGCCCATGATTTTTTTCTCTGCCAGTTTTGTCTGCCAGGCTGGCAATATTGCATATTTTTAATTGCTGTTTCTATGTGCATGGGTATATTTTCCAACTGTCCAGTAGTAACAAGCAGCAAGACTTTTATCACCACAACTGGTGGGCACCTGGGCAACAACATGTTTAGAACATCTGGGGGAATATTCTGGGCTGTTATAAAGCAATTTCTCTGTGTCCATTCACTTCATGGCCAATATCTTGGAAGAGTTTGTCTCTGAGTTGAAGAAAAAAAATTTCAGGAATTTTACTTTTTTGTAGTTAAATGAATTAAGATTTTCAAATCAAAATAATGATAAAACTGTGAATAATATATAGCTTTACAGAGCTAGTTATTTTATTAGGAACAGCCATTAATTTTAGGCATACTCTAGTTTATTTAAAATATAATCACACAAATACACATATGGATAATATTATTCCAGGAAATTCAAGTTGGTAGTTACTTTTAGTAGTTAAACTTTGAAGTGACTACACTGTTGGTTTTCCTTAATCTTTCCATTGTGGGTATACAATCCTTTAAGTAGAAAACTCTGGATTTAGTAAACATAGCCAACTTACATATAAACTTTATTCTTCCTTTAATATGACAATATAGCTATCCTATTTATTCAGTTTATTAAGTTTGAATCCACTCATTCTATAGTTTTTGTCGGTAAATAGGCATTAGTTTTGACAATTACTCATTTTAATACATTTTTATTGATTCTTTGTGAATATGACATCATGAAACCGAATCTCAGTCATCTCCCTATAACTCCATATCTATCCTCCACTCTTGCAACTTTCACCCACAAAATAAAATAAATAAAATAAAATAAATAAGAGTGAAAAAAAACTTGTGGAAGCTGAAGTGTGTCACAGAGTGTCACACAGTATAGCCCTTCCCCCCCCCCCCCCCAGCTCTGGCACCATCCCTAACTAAACTTGAGAGATCTGTTCCTGCCCCTTGTCTCAGTTGGGTGGTGTGAGCAAAGGAGAAATGGCCTCCCCACTTATCCCTCTCCACTGGAGGTAGGCAGGAGTGCTGGCTCCAGGTCATGAAAGCAGGATACTCACAATTTTAAGAAAGAAATTTTCATAATCTCAGGACTTAGATGAACCATGTACATATGATATTACACAGACCGACTTCTAGCTGTAACTTCCATACAACAACCAAAGTCTAAGTATATAATATGTCTGAACCGAATCTTAAGGTTTCAATATAATGTTGTTGTATGGAAACAAGCAACAAAAATAAACAACCACTTACACAGCAAAGTATAAGCTCATTTTATACACTAAAGGGTAATTAAAAAATAAGTTTTGATTTAAGTGTTTAGTGTAATAGTTTAATATGAGTGAAATGATTCCAGAAATCTTAGGAGTTTTTGTGCATGTGTTATTTTTTTTTGTCACTTTAAGGGGAGGGGACAAATAGTTTCCCAACCCTTCCAGTCTGTGTTTTGAGCCTGCAGTGTCCTCTCAAACGTGAAGAACACACACAACACTCAAATCAGCCACATTATTAGCCGAGGAGTTTCCTAATGCTTGAACTGCCCTAGAAATTAACCTATTGTCAATGTATACACATCAGCACAATCTAACTGAAATTTCCACCTCAGTTAGCTGATTAGTGCTTGTTAAATGAGACCATCCATTTCATTTGTGTTGGCAGGCACATCGTCCTGCATGCCGTGTGACTGACAGACTTGTTTGGCAGAACAAGGATCTGTTAGTGCTCCTAGCATTCTCTTTAGCCTGAGGCGCCTCCATCTTTCCACTCCATGCAGTTTATTTGGGGGGAGATGAGGGGCATAGTTATCCCAATGCTCCAACTTTTTCCATGTTCACTAATAGTGCCTGAAAAGTTGAGAATCTTCTATGCACAGTCAAGGAGGTCACTCATGATTTATATGCTGGGACTGAGGGAGAGAAACAGAGTATTTTTGTTGTTGTTTGTTTGTTTGTTTGTTTGTTTTAACTAAATCGTCATTAGTAAGGTAATTCCATCTTTTCAGTCCCGGCAAAACACAGACATTGAGGTATTTTCAGGCATAGTACAGGGCCTGACGGCTAACAAGCAATTAAGAAAAATGGCAAGGGAAACAACACCCTTCTCAATAGTCACAAATGATATAAAATATCTTGGCGTGACTCTTACTAAGGAAGTCAAAGATCTGTATGATAAAAATTTCAAGTCCCTGAAGAAAGAAATTAAAGAAGATCTCAGAAGATGGAAAGATCTCCCATGCTCATGGATTGGCAGGATCAACATTGTAAAAATGGCTATCTTGCCAAAAGCAATCTACAGATTCAATGCAATCCCCATCAAAATTCCAACTCAATTCTTCAACGAATTAGAAAGAGCAATCTGCAAATTCATCTGGAATAACAAAAAACCTAGGATAGCAAATGTCTTCTCAAGGATAAAAGTACCTCTGGTAGAATCACCATGCCTGACCTAAAGCTTTACTACAGAGTAATTGTTATAAAAACTGCATGGTACTGGTATAGTGACAGACAAGTAGACCAATGGAATAGAATTGAAGACCCAGAAATGAACCCACACACCTATGGTCACTTGATCTTCGACAAGGGAGTTAAAACCATCCAGTGGAAGAAAGACAGCATTTTCAACAAATGGTGCTGGCACAACTGGCTGTTATCATGTAGAAGAATGCGAATCGACCCATTCCTCTCTCCTTGTACTAAGGTCAAATCTAAGTGGATCAAGGAACTTCACATAAAACCAGAGACACTGAAACTTATAGAGGAGAAAGTGGGGAAAAGTCTCAAAGATATGGGCACAGGGAAAAAATTCCTGAATAGAACAGCAATGGCTTGTGCTGTAAGATCGAATTGACAAATGGGACCTAATGAAACTCCAAAGTTTCTGCAAAGCAAAAGACACCGTCAATAAGACAAAAAGACCACCAACAGATTGGGAAAGGATCTTTATCTAAATCAGATAGGGGACTAATATCCAACATATATAAAGAACTCAAGAGGGTGGACTCCAGAAAATCAAATAACCCCCTTAAAAGATGGGGCTCAGAGCTGAACAGAGAATTCTCACCCGAGGAATACCGAAAGGCTGAGAAACACCTGAAAAAATGTTCAACATCCTTAATCATCAGAGAAATGCAAATCAAAACAACCCTGAGATTCCATCTCATACCAGTCAGAATGGCTAAGATCAAAAATTCAGGTGACAGCAGATGCTGGAGAGGATGTGGAGAAAGAGGAACACTCCTCCATTGTTGGTGGGATTGCAAGCTCATACAACCACTCTGGAAATCAGTCTGGCATTTCCTCAGAAAATTGGACATAGTACTACCAGAGGATCCCTCAATACCTCTCCTGGGCATATATCCAGAAGATGTCCCAACCGGTAAGAAGGACACATGCTCCACTATGTTCATCGCAGCCTTATTTATAATAGCCAGAAGCTGGAAAGAACCCAGATGCCCCTCAACAGAGGAATGGATACAAAAAAATGTGGTGCAATTACACAATGGAGTACTACTCAGCTATTAAAAAGAATGAATTTACGAAATTCCTGGGCAAATGGTTGGACCTGGAGGGCATCATCCTGAGTTTCACAAAAGAACTCAAATGAAATGTACTCACTGATAAGTGGATATTAGCCCAGAAACTTAGTATAGCGAGATATAAGGTACAAGATGCAAAACACATGAAACTGAAGAAGAACGAAGACCAAAGTGTGGACACTTTGCTCCTTCTTAGAATTGGAAATAATCACCCATGGAAGGAGTTACAGAGACAAAGTTTGGAGCTGAGACAAAAGGATGGACCATCTAGAGACTGCCACATCCAGGGATCCATCCCATAATTAGCCTCCAAATGATGATACCATGGCATACACTAGCAAGCCTTTGTTGCAAGGACCATGATATAGCTGTCCCTTGTGAGACTAGGCCCGCGCCTAGGAAACACAGAAGTGGATGCTCACAGTCAACTATTGGATGGATCACAGGGTCCCCAATGGAGGAGCTAGAGAAAGTATCCAAGGAGCTAAAGAGATCTGCAATCCTATAGGTGGAACAACAATATGAACTAACCAGTACCCCAGAGCTCTTGACTCTAGCTGCATATGTATCAAAAGATGGCCTAGTCGGCCATCACTGGAAAGAAAGGCCCATTGCTCAGGCAAACTTTATATGCCCCAGTACAGGGGAACGCCAGGGCCAAAAAATGGGAATGGGTGGGTAGGGGAGTGGGGGTGTGTGTGGGGGACTTTTGGGATAGCTTTGGAAATGTAATTGAGGAAAATTCGTAATTAAAAAAAAAAGAAAGAAAGAAAAATGGCAAGGAACTACAAATCAATCAAGGCACGTTTTAAAGAATTGATACACTTAAGATTTCCAAGTGATAGATTTCTTAGACACTGACAATGCTTAAAAATGACCTCTTATAGATGATTACCACAAAAGACCAGAGTTTACACACATGTTCCTACATGTGCAAGAAGTAAAGCTGTAACAAACAGCAGGCTTCCAAATCTCCATTAAGCTTGTGTGCCTGACTTGCCTTGTGATTGAGAGTTTGGAAACCTCAGTAGAGGAAGAAAAATGGTTCCTGTAATTTCCATTGGCCTTACAATAGCCACAGAGACTGCCATCTAAATCATCCTGTGTTTGGCAGTAACTTAGACCAGCAATGGACTGTGTGAGTTCAGACTCATGTGTCACACTATAGCAATTAAATAAGGAACAATATAGCCAAAAAATCATAATAGGTCCTTGCCATAAGTGAAAAATACACAAACCTCTGATATGTCCCTGAAGGTATTTACACATGGTATGAATTGATACAGATCATCCTTTGCACAGAACGCAAAAAAAAAAAAAAAAAAAAAACCAAAACCAAAACCAAAAAACTATTTCATCATGTCCTGCAAAATTTTTCAACCTTCAAAAGAGTTAATGTCCTTTGGTTGATTGATTTTATAGTGTCATTGACCACCTTGTATTTTTAAAGTCTAATAATTTTTAGGGGCAGTGGCTGGTATTTCGAAACACAAAGTATTTTCAGATATGAACAGAAAGATAAAGATCAGAAGAAAACTTTGCCAAAAGCCATTTATTTTGTGTTTGACAAGCGAAATCAAGCTAGTGTGACACAGAGGGAAAATGTCCAGGTGAGTGCTTTGTTTCAAGACTTATATAATCATAATGTCACATCTAACTTCTTTTTCCCTGATCTTGACATGCTTGTGATGGTGCAGTCAATAAGTTATTGAAAGGCCATTTCATCAGCTGCCACCAGCCTCAGAAGGGGCAGAAAGTGCTCCCTCTGTTGAAAGAGAAACACGAGATAGATCCAAGGACATTAATTTGATGGATAAACAGTCGCCGAAGTTCTTCCAACAAAGTAGATTACAATTCCTGGCATTACCTGTTGTGTTAGAAGGAGATAAAATGTCTCCAAAATGACCCTTCTTCTGCTTCAACATCCTAACTCCCAACAAATTACTCTGCTATAAAAGGAATGACTAATTATGCTTCCACGAGGGACTATAAAGTGTCCAATTATAGGTCTAATTAGAAGGGAAGGGCATAAAACAATGGATCTTTATTTGGAAATGGTATTATTCTCAGGACACCCCTTCAAGTGATGTCTGTGTATTGTTTTCTGTATTACATCTATTCTACCTTTCTGCAACTGGCTCAGATTTATCTCAATAGGACAAACATCTGTCACATCTTGCATATTGCTTTAATTTGATTGTCCCTGACCCCTTAGGCAAACACAGACAGGTGGAAAACATACTGGCTATTTCACATAACATCTGTAGTCACTTTAGCCAGTACTTTTTTTTTTATGACTTGTCACAGCATGAGAGGACTGCAGAAACCAAACTGCTTCTCTCTCACTGAAGCTGGGAGAGAGAACCAGGTGGAGTTCACCCTCTGTTTGCTTGAATGGCTTCATGCCACTTAGCATTTACAAATGCAGGCTTGGGAGAACAGCTGTTAGGATACTGCACTGGTGTTTGATATTTCGGGGTGGGGAAAAAGTCAACAATGGGTAGAGTTTAATTAAGTCATTGTCTCTGTCCTTTAACTTCAAAGGTGTTTCATAAGTGACCACACACACACACACACACTCACACACTGCCTATGTACACAATGTCTTTAGCACCAATTTGATGTGATTAATGAGCCTGTTCCAGCACATCTTGAGGGTAGCATATTAGTCACAGTTAATGACTCTTGCACAGCCTACTCAAAGAGCAATACATCCTTATTAAATATTTCTATCATCAAATCGGAAGAAACCACAATGGCCGTATTTGCAACACTGGTAAAGTGACATACTGAAAATAGTAATGATGATGGATTTTAAAAAAGAAAATACCATTATTAATCACAACACCATGAAACAAGTGTATAGAGTTGTAGAAGGCTCTTGTTGAAAATTGTAGCCTATAATTTTAATACAAGAAGTATTTCCTTCAAAGCAGGTTTTCACTTTATTCCCAGTCAGTTACTTGTGTCGATAATATAAATGGAGAAATATTGCTCAGATATATTTTTATACACTCAATAAATCACCTTCATAAACTATAAATTAAAGTTAGTTACTTTATCTATCTGGTTAGAATTAACTTACATCTTGTAAAATGTTGTTGTTGTTTTGTTTTGGCTTGTTTTTATAGAAAAAAGACTGACTCTATTACCCGGGATATTATTACTTAGAGTGTCCTCAAAACTGTGTGTGTGTGCTCTAGTGTTTGTGTTTGAGTGAACATGTGTGCAGTTGTATGCACACATGTGTGATGTAAATATCAGAGGACTACCTGGTTGTTATTTCTAATACACCAGGTTTTGGGGTCAGGGTTTGTCACAGGACAGGTATTATGAAGTAGCTCTGAGTCTCCATGTTTCTGCCTTCCCAGTTCTGAAATGAAAAGCGTGTGCCACCACACTGGTTTTCTTTAATAACATGTGTGTGAGGATTGAATTCATGTTCACACAGCAGCAGGTAAGCACTTTGCTCACTGAAGTGTGTCCCCAGGCCCCCAGTATACTTTTCTATCTCATCATACCCCAGGTCTCAGATTAACCAAAGCTGAAACATCTCCAGTGTTATCAGCCCTCCCGCTTTTCTTCACCTGTCCATCAGGTTTTCTTGTAACAGCTCCACTTCTGTTTAGCATAGGCTATTAATTTTTTCATAGTGTCTACTACTAGCCCCTTCCCCTCCCCTGTTAACCATCATAGTATCTCATTCTCAAATCTTTTCTATGTCTTACATTTTATTCTTTAACTTTACCACCTTCGGGGTTACTTCTTCCACATTCCTCTCTACAGCCTAACTACCTCTCCCGCCTCAGGCCAGATCCACTCTTACCATAAAGTCTTTTGAAATGACAAGTGAACACCTGGTGAACTCGTCACATGGCCATTTTGCTTCATATGTGTGTTTACATTTATCTCAGTTCTTTGGTAATATACTTGCCAGTAGTTGGCAAATAATAAATGCAAATATTTACTGGGCAGAACATGGGTTGAGGTTAGTCTTTAACTTAGTCTTTAATTTATTTCTTTACATCTGGACCAGAGTTCCTACCTCTTTTACAAGTATCCTATCAAGAAGGTATTTTCTCCAAACATAGTATCTTATTATTTTTTTTTTTCTTTCTCATCCAGTATGTGGCTCTGGTCTGTGTAGATCCAGAGTACATGTCAGAACAGTCTGAGGAAATGTGAGTCGCATCAGCTTTCTTTATTCATAGAGAAGATGTAAATGCTTCTACTCCAGGTTCAGAATATTTCTATTAATTTTTCCCTGTTTTATCTTCATCATTTCCCATTTACTCAAATACTCGATAGTTTCAGTAGTTGCTGCTGTCTCAAATCTGCTTTATCCCGAAGCTCTAGTCAGACACGGAATCTGATACCTGATTACTGATCCTCACTTATTCTTAGCCTCTTTTGATTATTGATTTTAGGTAATCAGTGAGTCCTTAGAACTGTGATCTCCTGTGTTAGTCTTTGTTCCCCATCTGTAACTTCCATGCTTGTTAGTCTTCCTGCTGTCATCACAGAGTATTCTGAGATCACATAAAATTGAATCAATTTTCTGCTATGTATCTGTGTTTTTTTAAAAGTGAATTTTATTATGTTTTTACAAATTTCATGAGTCACTACTGTATTTCATTTTTTTTACCCCCTTTTTTTTTCTCCAAATTTTCCTAGGTCCTTCTCACTCCTTTTAAATTCATGTCCTGTTTTTATTAATTAGAATTGTTACATGGGTGTACACACACACACACAAATTCAACAAATTAGTCCATTTAGTGTTGCTCATATGTGTATGTGTGGTATGCTGTTACGTAAATTTTCTCCAATGTTAAAACTGACATTTATTTTTCATGGATATCATGCTAAAAGATATAAAATGCAAAATATAAATGTTTTTGTCGGTGGTACATTTATGTTATTTAATTTTAGAAATTTAATCATGAATGATCATCAAGTTTAAGCTGTTCTACATACATGCTATAGATGCACTATATAGTTCTTTCCTACCTCTCTAAAGAAGTTTAAAATTTGGAGAAAATATCAATAATTTGCTACATATTGGAGAATACAACCACCATTCCATGGGTTCTTTTGCTTGCTTGTTTTTTTAAATTGGCGTCATCCGTAGGAATAAAGTTTTATTTACTACTAGTAATGAATACACCTTTTCCTCTGCCTGCTTTCTTTCAAATCACAGGACCTCATCAATCTTCTTCAAATTTGCTGCTTCCTCCACATTTAATGTACAACAGCCTTCCCCTTTTCATTTTATCACTGAAAGTTAAATCTCTAACTCTTCTCTGCTCAAACACAGTTGTGTTAATTTCAACACCTGACCTTTATTTGTGTTGCTCCCTCTATTTGTATATCAACAAATATTTAAAGAGCAAATCATTAAGAATACAGCCTTTTGAATTCGTAAGGAAACAGAACGAGCTCTCATTCCTATTAGCTCAAAACAATTTGACCTTGCATTGGTATTTCAATCACTCTAAAATTCTCTTTACTTCCAGCTTCCCCAGAAATAGTGCTGATTCTTCTCTGGGTACTTCTAGATAAGAGGATTAAAGGAAGCACCATATTTTTTAAAAAAAAATCATTTAAAGAATTCCTTTTATACATATGTCCTCAATAGTTATTAAGTCTTTATTATTATTATTAGTGATGATTTTGTAGTGTTTATAGAGAAATCATAATAGTGTTCACTATAAACATTATGTTAGATGAATATGAGAAATACAGTGGAAAACCACAGAAAAGATACAATTCTCTCCTTGGGAATCTGCAATCTTCAGACAAACAAACTCCTGGAGAAAATTAATTTAATATGTAGAATAAAATGTGTGGCATATTATTATAGCATGGGAGCCTAAGTGAGATAAATATTTTAAGAGGGCTTCTATGGTAGAATGAGAATATAAGAGATATATAATAGTAATTATGGTGATGGGAGAGAAAGAGAAAAGGAGATGCTTAGAAAAAAATTGTGCATGTATGAGAGTCTCGAAGTGAAGGAAAAGGAAACGTTTTTGATCTCTGAAGTGTGGCAAACTGTGAAAGGGAAGTTTTCAAGAGATTAATTCCAAGTTAGGCAGGACCCAGATCACAGGCTTCTCTAGGCTTCCAGAAAAAAAGAATAAGCTCAAGTCTATGAAGATCATCAGAGAAAGATGTTGAGTAGCTGAGGATAATCGAAGTATTTTTGTTTGTGTATTCTATTACTTTCCTGGGGATTCTTCAACAAGTAACTACAAGCTCAGAGGCCTAACACAATTGGGAAATATTCTGGCTGTTTTGAGGGTAGAAATATAAAATCAAGGTGTGGTTGTTAGCTTTGGAAGATTGGAAATAAATTCCTGAGACAAGTATTTATAAAAGCAACTGATTTATTTGCTTTGTTTCACGGTTTTAGAAATTCGAGCTCATAACAGGTGGAAAGTTGCTTTGGGCATGTGGTGGCCCAGGATGACTTGAGAAATTGAAAGAGCAAAATTCTTACCCCTGTGACTGGGAGTAAAGCCGAAAAGGAGTGTGAGGTCCTATTACCTTCTTCAAGAATACATCACCAATTACTGGAAAACCTCCTATTAGATGTTTATATCTGAATTGGACAATGGTCTTAGAACAAGCCTTTAAAACATGACACTTCTGAGACTCAAGATGTAAAATAACACAGCCTGCTAGTAGGCAGGGTTATGTTTTTGCTGAAGGTTCTGTATGACAGCCTTTCTAGTATCTGATGTGATAGGCAATCTTTTTCCATCTGTTCTGTAGATGCATCCTGACTCTACCTTCGATACATTTCATTCTTACATTTGTCTCCATTTGTAAATTTCTGCAGAGTGATGCAAATCCCAGGGTTAGGACTGACTCTAAACCAGAGTGGCCTCTTAATAACCCTAATTGTGTTCAAGCAAAGTTCACATTCACCAATACTATGAGTTAGAAACAGATGATAACCTTTTTTTTTTTAGGGATATAATTCAAAGCACAGCACTTACTCATGTGGTTCTAATTTGAAGAATTTATTCCAGGAGAATAGTGAGAAGCAGAGGGAATAATTTGCCATGGCGCAAATGAATAATGACTCTGACCTGAACAAGCATTGTGATAACGGGGGAAAGTACATCAGTTCCCAAAATTGAATTCTAGAAGTACATTCAGCAGAGTTGTTTATTAATGACCATGCTGAGAGATTGCTGGAGGGAGGGGGTGGGATAGCAATTCATAATTTCTTGCCTGGGTAAGAGGATAAATGGTATAATGAAAAGGGAAATGGTGAAGAGAAGTTGGTACGGGTTGTACTCTGTGGATAAAGGGCTCAACGGTGGCTACCACAGTGAGTGAGTCAGACACAGGTCAGCCCCGTGGAGTGTGTGGTCCAAGCTACTGATACAGGCATTGCTCTTTCCTTTAATAGGAACCTTATAAATTCTAAGATAAAAATCAAATGCTTAACAGAATCATCTCTATAAAATTCCTGCTGTTATCTACTTTTATATCTATTTAATCTATTGCTGTGACTGGGATCCTTGTTCATGAATACTTTTATAAGTAAAGGCATATATAATTTTTGATGTAGAGATTTCTATTTATAATTCATCTGCTTTTAAAATTCCCTTTGTATTCTTTTATTATTTTTGAAATTATAATATAATTATATTATTTACCACTTTACAATAGACATGTGGATGAAGAAAAACCCCAAGGCCTTATCCCTGCACAAAGAACTATAGGAAACTAAGAAAAACTGAGAGCCAAATAAATAGTCTCCCATGAAGAAGAGCATACCAACTTGTTATCCAATATCAAATAATCAGCCATGAAAAGGTGTATACTAGTAGCATTACACAGATTGAGCAGATTGCTTTTATGTCTTTAGAAAGACACACACACACACACACACACACACACACACACACACACACACACACACACACAATGGCAAGAGGCCATGGATTTGAAAAGGAGCAGGGCTCGTGTATATAGAAGGATTTTCAGAGAGGAGTGGAAAGGGAAATTACCTTATAAAATCAACTGACCTTTACCATCCTTTTCAAAAGCATGTTGTGTCTTTCCTCCCAATTAGTAGGCTTGAGTAAGGATCTGTTGTCTATGCTATTACTCACAGCTATGTGACACTCTCCCTACATTTGGATTCTTGAGATGATTATAGTTTGTGCTACTATTCATTGTTTCAAAGCACTAGATAGTGAGTTTAGGATATTTTCATAGGTCTGGTATTTTTCTCAACCTGCATTTCCTGTGGTAATTGTAGGCCTTTCCTTCAGTATGTGTCAAATCAGTTGCTCATCTATTCAGCAATTCATGCATTCATTCTTTCATCAGTTTCAGACTAAGATGCTGCTTCAGTCCGGTCACTACATAAGCCACCAGCTGATATGATGTAGTTCACATTCTCTGTGGAATAGAATCAAAATGCAAGCAACTCCACTGCACATCAAACCCTAATGCAAATGCTAAGGTTTAAACAACCAACCAACCAACCAACCAACCAGCACCACCAAAACAGAGAAGAGGCAGGCACATGCTCTTGAATGACTAGGTAGGGAAGGAAAATCAGAAAAGGCTTAGAAGATTCAGAGATAAAAAAGCTGAATAGTGAGACTCTGACAGAATTTATCATTCAAGTATTGGGACAGGTAGCTATGCAGTGGCTGGTGGGTAGGTATAAGAGAGGAAGATGATGGTACCAGGGAGAGAAAGTGCACTGCAGAGGAAGGAAGCAAGGATGAATGGCAAGAGGAAGAATGAACATGGTTATTCTGCACCTGCAAAAAAGCGTGGCTCAAAAAAGAGATAGGAAGTTCAGGAATGTTTCATTCCTGTAATTCCCCAACTCAAAAAGCTGAGGCAAAGAGATTGCCATGAATTGGAGACCAGTAGTTAGTTCATAGTTAGTTTTCAAAGTAGTCTGGTCTATAATGTCATATCCTGACACAAAACCACAAGCAAAACATATACATACACACACACACACACACACACACACACACACACACACACACGAAAGAGGAAGAACAAACAAAATCAGACAAATAAGCATTATTCAGATAAAGATTGTAATATTTCTGAAAGACAAATATCTTGCATTTTTCTAACATTTAGAGAATTTATATAAATTAATAGCTGAATATCTGATGTGAATCTAGATGAAGAACCATTTATGAAGAGGACAAAATCCGAAAAGTAAGTCATGATATGTCTACGCTCTTACTGTTTCCTAACCTCATTAATGTGGTTTATTTCTTTAAAATATCTAAAGACAGCAAAATAGATGACAGGGACCTTCAAAGGTCATGTCTAATGGTGATAGGTCTATTATTCTATAGAAGGTTGTAGCACAAGTGATGTTCTAGATAAGTTAATACTGTGATCATGGCTGTGGACTTAGAAAGTTGATACACAAAACAATACTCAGTAGTAAGGGATGAAGTCAGATCCATTGTCTTGTGGAAGATCAGAAAGTGAGGCATGGACCCGTGGTGGCAGCACACAGGTAATGATTAAGTTTGGTTTGGAGGCTCTTACATCTCATGCCAAGTCTTGAGAGGTTGAGTCAGGAGGATCACTGTGAATTTCAAGACAGTTTGGGCTACAGTATATGACCCAGTGTTTAACAGAAACAAACAAAATTAATGTTCCCAGATCAATGTGTAGTCACAGAGAACATGGTCACTTCAAGTAGTCTTTGTGTGCTTGAATTGATGACATGGACAAACTTCTTTTATTTATGCTTAAAAATAGGGATTATAATTTCAAAGCATAATTATGTGAATAAAATTAATCAGGGCAATAAAGTTACTAATGCTTTAATATTAACAGTGATGAGAGTGGTAAATACATAGACATGTCCAATAAATATTCAATAACTGTATTACCGAAATAGGACTGAAGATAGAGACTCATGATGGTAAAGGACTGATTCAGTTAAAGTGGACCCATAAAGCTACTTTTCCATTGCCAGATCCCATGATATACTAACAGGCAAGTAAAGTGACTGTTGGCTTTTCCTCTGTCTTCGTTTTTCCACAATAAAGTACTCAAAACTGGGTGCCTTAGAAACCAGGAAATGGATTCTCACATTTCTGCAAGCTGGATGCTCAAAATAAAGGTATCAACAGGACACATTGTTGCTGAGGAAAAGGAAAAGTTCCATTGCTTTATCTGGATTTTGATACTTCCAGGTGCTTCTTAGCTTAGGGCAGCCTGGCTCCTGTACCCATTTGATGCGGGAAATATTAAAAAGGTCAGCCCGCCAAGTACTGGCGGACCACAACACTCTGTCCAGGCGGGGTCCCGCTTTGTGTGCTCTCACCACTAAGCTACTCTCTCCCAGATAGCGAGTTCATCTCGCTTCCACCCAACGCCCCCCAACCCCCACCCCACAATCAGCCATCTCAACACCTAGTTACCCAGTAGAAACATGAATCATAAAGCTTAATTATCCAATAAGATTTGTTTAACAATAAGATCACAAATTACACGATGCCAATACAATAATTCAGAGTCAAATGTTAAAGATAAAGCTTTAACCCAATTATTCTCACCTTGTAAAAATCTTAGCTACTTGTGACTGTTTAAAACCACGTGGAATCAGGATCATCTTCCTGTTTGTCTGCCTCCATGTTGGCTTCTCACTTTCTCTCCTACTTCTCTATCTCTCCCTGCCCTCCAAACTCCTACCTCCGCCCTCTTTACCTGTTCAATCACAGGCCTGCCATGGCCCTCATGTGATTGGACAGAGAAAATACTGCAACACCCATTCACCTTTCTCCTTCTGGCTTGCTACTTAGTCTTTTTTCTACTATGTCTGTGTCCAAGTTATGTGTATGCTAGTGTGTGTGTGTGTGTGTGTGTGTGTGTGTGTGTGTGTGTGAAAGAGAGACAGAAACACATACACACCCCGAGAAAGAGAGAGAGAGAGAGAGAGAGAGAGAGAGAGAGAGAGAGAGAGAGAGAGAGAGAGAGAGAGAGAGAAAGAGAGAGATTAACCATGTCTGTGTGGTGTCTGTCCATCTCTAAGGAGGTATGCATGTGGAACTTAAGAGAAGTTAGTTGCTGTCGGCAGGCTCCTTTTTGTTCGTTTATCATTACACTGAATGTATCAGGATAGCTGACCAGAGAGACTCGAGGGCTCCTCCTGTCTTGTCATAGTAGCACTGGGATTACAAACATATAGAACCATGCTCAGCCTTATGTGGGTCCTATGGATTTAAAGCCAGGTCCTTACACTTGCAAAGAAAGCTACTAGTTTCAGAGTCACTTATTCTGGCCCATGTTTTCTGTTTTTATAAGGACACCCATTGTATGCAGTAAGGATCTAAGATAATAAGGATTTGACATGATTCCAGCTTTAAAGCTTTTAATATGGCTGTCCTTGTGTGAATGGTTTTAAGATTTCAAAATTTGGGAGTGGGGGCATATAATTCAACCACTAGGAATATTTAAGTAATTATTTGGGTTAATAATTCTAAAATTCTTTAATGAAGCTGAATCTTGCTAAACTGGTAGCATTGCCTAAATACAAAATTAATAATATGCTCTCTATATTGGTTTTAAAAATATCCTAAATTATCCAACTTTTCCAGTTTTGTCTAAGAAAGTTAATGAAACTAAGGAAACTTGGTGTGCTAATCAAGGAACCTGATCTGTGATCTGCTAATCAAATATAAGCCACACCAGCATGTGCCTCTAGGAGTTGCAAGTGTCAATTCGGCAAAAATTCAAAATAGCTTCTATCAGCCTCTTGGGTAGAAAAAGTGTTAGGTGTGCAATAGTTCCAGGAGGTTCTCAACACAACTTCTGTTCTCAGAGAGTTAGCCTTACGAGCCGCTTGGCCATGAGAAGCACGTGTGTAACGAATGAGCAGAGAAGGAACAGTTCCGTCTCTCATATCCTCTCACTCACAGTACAGTGCTGTTCCAACATCAGCACCCAGCTCTGTTGATGAAAACCGTAGGAGGCAAACACTGACTAGGAACTGGAAAAATAAATTAGTAAATCTATTTAACACCTTTAATAATGCATTAGAAAAATGCCTCACTTTTTAATTGTGGAGGTTTATAGAGCAAGAGGAGAAGTGATTGTGTTTTAGATATTTATTGGGGAATTCAAATTGTCAGCAAATAGAGTCATTGAGAAATAGTTTCTGAAGTGGAGATAGCAAGCACCAAGAGTTTAAATGAACCCAATGAACGAGATTTTGTTTTTACTATACATCATATTCACACCATATTGATTTTATTTTTACATATGGGACTAGGGAAGAAAAGTTCAAAATGAAAATATTAATGATGGTTTTATGAGATAAGAATCGAGTGTTAGTTCATATAAAATAACCAAAATGAGAAAGCAAGAAATGGTCGATACTCAGCAGAAGCATATAATCTGACAAGTGAATTCAAGTTATTAAAACGTATGCTGAGGATTATTTGAAGAAAGATTGTGAAAATATCTAAAAAATTTCATTTAAAGAATTGGCTATGAGACAGATGAAAAGGATCTAGCTATTAAGCTTGTTCTTTCAAAAAAAAGAAAGGTTTTGAGCAAAATATGCAGTCTTCATAACTTCTAGCAGTTCTTTTGATACCATTCTAAATATTGGCTGCCAGCAAATTGATTCGATAGTATCAGAAAAATGGTGTTACATAATGGCATCAAATAAAAAGCAAAGCCCAGATAGTAACAAAAATTTGATAGTTATCTGCTATATGAGGAACTTTATAACTTATCACTCTGCATGTTTATAAGAATTTTGAGAAGATAACATTGTTGCCGTCTGTTCCACCATTGCGTCAGGCAACGATGATACAGAAGCCACACATAGCCCACCTGGGGTCACATTATGACTAAACGGGAAACTGTCATCAAAATAATTTCTACGTTTCCAAGCCATCCCCATGCACAATAACATAAAGTATTATCAAAGAATATTTTCCTTCTCAGACTGATAGGTAATAATTCCACATTATCAAATTAGATCCAATTTAACTTATAAAAGGCTAGAAGCGTGTTGGCAATAATTTCCCAAGGCAAGATTTACTTATAGTAAAACATGCTGTGGAAGAATAAACTAGTAGAGAATATGGCATGTATAATACTCTTTACTATGCTTATAGGGAAGTTCAACTAGTTCCTATCAGCATGGTCTGGTCCACATTATCAGTGTAGTGTTTAAGTCTCCAGATATTACTATGACTTCTTGAGACCGGACAGAAGGCCCAGCATCAATATTGCTGAACTGGGCTGATGAGGGTCAGAAATATTTCAGAAAAGATTCCCATCATCAAAGTTATGAGGAAGACGAGAGTGCATTAAGCTTTTTTTTTTTCTTCTGCGCTTAATGCCAAAAATAACATGTGAGGTGCTTTGCTTCTGTGATATTTTTTTGTATCAGCTAAAAGAAAAACAAATCTCTTTTCATTATCTTGAGGAGCAGAAACTTGCAAAATGGCATTTCTAACCTTATGGGCTCTACTTTTGTGAATGTCACCATGGAAGAACTCTCATTCATTAATCTCAGTTATTTGGGGTAAAATTCGGACCCACCTTTAAGAGAAAAGATAAAAGAATAATAATGTACAGCCTATAAATATTATAAGAAAGGAGGAGTCTAGACCCTACTTCTCAGTGGGTTTTCTTGGCCTGGTTCATTATTATAATTAAACCTGAGTTCTTTTAGTTCCTAGAAGGTCTGATCTATGCAACAAAAATTCTAAAAATACTCAAATTCTGCCAACACCCTTCAGCTTCCCCCTTTGTTAGGCTTTGTCAACTCAACCCCAATGATTTGAGATTTCCTTTAGGTTTCATTCATTTTTCTTCCTCTCCTAACACTGGATTTTCCATTTCTTTTTTTTTTTCAATTTTGTATTAAATATTTTCTTCATTTGCATTTCAAATGCTATCCCAAAAGTCCCCTGCCCTGTTCCCCTACCCACTCACTCCCACTTCTTGGCCTTGGCGTTCCCCTGTACTGAGGCATATAAAGTTTGCAAGAACAATGGGCCTCTCTTTCCAGTGATGGCAGACTAGGCCATCTTCTGATACATATGCAGTTAGAGACACGAGCTCTGGGGTACTGGTTAGTTCATATTGCTGTTCCACCTATAGGGTTGCAGATCCCTTCAGCTCTTTGGGTACTTTCTCTAGCTCCTCCATTAGGGGCCCTATGTTCCATCCAATAGATGACTGTGAACATCCACTTCTGTATTATATCAATAAAGTTAGCCAATGAACTCTGGTTAACTCTATTTCATTCCAAGGCTTGAAAGAGATGATCTGGCACAAGACTTTCAAGAGAAATGACCTTTACACTCAAATAATTCCAACAAAATAAATCTATGACTTCATTTTGTATATATCAATATAAACCTGTTTGAATTAAAAAAAAAAAAACGAGTGAGGAAATGGTACAAACTACACTTAGCATATTCCCTATGATTAACTTGTTATGCCCTGATTATGAAATTGAGTGGTCAGAATCCATTTAAGAAAAGCTAACTTCAGTCTAGAGTCATGGTAAGGGAGACTATGAGGGTCACCATAACTAGTTTTAAACATAATTCACATACCTTAGTCATTATCATAATTTTATGTTATATTTTTACAATGGAAAGTTGTTCTGGACTGTCACTAAGATGACTCCAAAAGGTCCTTTTGTCTAAGTGTTCTTTTCTTGCTGCTGCTTGAAGTAGCAACTGTAAAGTTCCTTTGTGGGCCTGTGAAATGAAAAAAACAGTAGTTCTTATTATAATTTGTAATCTATGGGATCATCATTTCACCCACTCCACCTTCACTTTCTCATGATCATTTACAATACCTGCAAACACTTCAGTGTGCTCTTGTATTGAATGAAGTAACAAAATGCTCAAACATCCTTTATCACTGCAAAAGTCTACAGCATATTGCCATCCTCTAGTTTATAGATCTTTAATACATTGACTGAGTAGCTCGAAAGCATAAAATATGATTTAAAAATTTTCAGCGCGTAATAAGGTAACATGAAAAAGAAGTTACTACTATATCTTTTTCACTTTTTATATGTATATTTATTCAAAGGAAACACAACGTGAACTGGAAAATTTGATGGGGTATTTTAATTTCTGTAAGAGGACAATTGGATTGAAAAGCCTCTAGTGTGGTTATTCTATGATGTATTTGTGGAGGAGGCTGAAATCATGGCCTCAGTCACACCTGGCAATGCTAGACCACTGAGTTCATCCATGCCAGGTAATGTGTTTTAGAAGAAATATTTTGCCTTATAGGTAAATAATTCATATTTATCTCCTACTTAAAAATTATACATTGTTTTTATAGATGCTGTTTTTTCCTTTCATTCTTTATTTATGAGTCAAATTTGAAGCAACTTTTATTAAGTACCAGCCAGGATGATAGACATCAACCAAATTCATACTGAGCATTCTCAGAGAATGGGCATGAATTACATTAGTGCAATAATATCAAAGGCAAAACCCTCAAGGCAATGTTCTTTATGCCTTCATCTAATCAAGGGCAAGTATATATCCTGACATACATTCTGCCTTCGTACCTTCTATGATTAGTTCTTTTTCTCATATTATCCATAATGTCTGACACTGTCTTTACTTTTAAATAAAGGTTTAGCCCTTCCAGCCCACCGCAGCACGGGGTCCCTGGCCCGGGGAGTCTCCAGACACCCACAAGGCCCCACACAGGATCCACCATGGGATCCTAAGACCTCTGGTGAGTGGAACACAGTGCCTGCTCCAATCCAATCACGCAAGACCTGAGACTGCATTAATTAAGGAAGCAGATAACCCCGCCTGATCCAGGGCTCAAGTCCCTTCCGGCCCCCTCAGCACAGGATCCCTGGCCCGGGGAGTCTCCAGACACCCGCAAGGACCCATACAGGACCCTCCACGGATTTTTAAAACCTAAGGTAAGTGGAACACAACTTCTGCCAGGAGGCAGGTTCAAACACCAGATATCTGGGCACCTTTATTGCAAGAGGAGAGCTTGCCTGCAGAGAGTACTCTGACCACTGAAACTAAGGATAGAGCTAGTCTCCCAGGTCTGCTGATAGAGGCTAACATAATCACCTGAGGAACAAGCTCTAACCAGAGACAACTATAACAACTAGCTCCAGAGAATACCAGATGGCAAAAGGCAAACGTAAGAATCCTACTAACAGAAGTCAAGACCACTCACCATCATCAGAACGAAGCACTCCCACCCCACCTAGTCCTGGTCACCCCAACAGTTCCAAAAAGCTAGACCCGGATTTAAAAGCCTATCTCATGATGATGGTAGAGGACATAAAGAAGGACTTTAATAACTCACTTAAAGAAATACAGGAGAACACTGCTAAAGAGTTACAAGTCCTTAAAGAAAAACAAGAAAACACAACCAAACAGGTAGAAGTCCTTATAGAAAAACAGGAAAAAACTTCCAAACATGTGATGGAAATGAACAAAACCATACTAGACCTAAATAGGGAAGTAGACACAATAAAGAAAACCCAAAGTGAGGCAACACTGGAGATTCTTACACGCGTTCTCACGACCGGCCAGGAAAGACACAACAAACCAGAATCTTCTGCGGCAAAACTTTATTGCTTACATCTTCAGGAGCAAGAGTGCAAAACTCAAACCCCCCATTGCTTACATCTTTAGGAGCCAGAGCGCCAGAGCGCCAGAGCGCCAGAGCGCCAGAGCGCCAGAGCGCAGAGCCAGAGCTCTATTGTTTACATCTTTAGGAGCAAGAGAGCAAGCCCAAAGCCCCAAGCCCCAAGCCCAAAGCGAAAGCGAAACCCCGTCCCTCTTAAGGGGAGTTATCCTTCGCCTAGGATGTATCACTCCCTGATTGGCTGCAGCCCATGGCCGAGTTGTAGTCACGGGGAAGGCAGAGTACATGGGGTGGAGAACTACCTTTGGCACATGCGCAGATTATTTGTTTACCACTTAGAACACAGCTGTCAGCGCCATCTTGTAACGGCGAATGTGGGGGCGGCTTCCCACAGTTCCCCCTTTTCTATTAATAAGAGCAATAGGCCACCCATATTAATGAGAGTGGAGATAGAGGTCAAATCCCCAGTGTGCAGGTAAAGGAGCCGTACACATAACCTCCTTCCAGGCTCATCACCTAGAGGGGTCCTGGTCTGGTCCCGTGTTGTTTTTCCTGGAGGAAGGACACTTGAACACTCAACCTTCTTGAAAGATGACATGTCTCCCTAGAATAGGATCATATATGCCGCAGAGCCCTTCTACTGCAGTGCTTAGCCGTGCAACTCTCTCGGGCTGCTGAAGCACACTTACTCTATCCCGTGCAATGAGACTAGCCTCGTGGTGTGCAAGAGCTGAGTGGCCAGCGACCTATTGCTTAAGCATAGATAACCATAAATCAGGGGAAGCACCATGTTCTAGTCCTGCAAGCGCCTGGGCAATAACCACCTTGTCTCTCCTAGTTTGGGCCTTAAGCTTACAGACCAACCAAAGAAGCAACACTAATCCACAGCAAAGTGTATCTCCAAATAATATCAATCCCACCCATTCTTTAAAGAAGGAAAATGCTGAGGAGATCCAATTGGGTAATCCTTTGGTCAGGGACAGGTCCAAGCGCGTGGAGTTGACCTGAAGTCTCAATTCCCGAAGGATCTGTTCAAATTCAGCCGTCCAATTCTGTAACATATACTGAGAAAGACTTTTTGACAAATTAGCTGCCCTAGTAAATTTCTCATACTGAATGGAAGTAACACACAATCCCGGAAACTTTTGTTCACATCCCAGCTGAGCTATTTGCCATAATACATCTAGTTGTTTCTGGACAAGATCTATGAGTTGATTAACCAGCATGAGACCACCCTGTATCTTGACATTAGCTGAGGCCTGTTTATCTATGACTGTAGTCACTGAGGCTGACAAAGTGTTAATGGTGTCAGTCGTCTGGACCTATCCAGACAGAGCCAAGGCTGTCTGAATCAAGGCCAAACCCAGTTCCTAGTTAGTGGTAAAAAAGCAGGGGAATACTTGAGCATTATACATTACCGGCATTGGGAGTGGAAATGTCGACATTATCCCCCAACGCTGCTCTCTCTTTATTATTGACGCCCTGGACATCACCAAGACGAGGGACATCAGTATTCCCTTGGTCAGTCTGGATTTTTCGGGTGAGTCTTTCTGGTATCCAAAATGGGTTGTCTTCATTCTGTGGGAAAACACAAATAGCTCCCCTGGATCTTATCAAAATAGGATCCGGGCCATACCATTTATTATCAAGGACATTTTTCCATTTAACCATCTCATTGGGCCTATCTGGCTCTGAACAATGACGTTCAGCCGCAGTATGGCCATGAGCATCAATATTTAAAAAATTGAGTGTAAAGAGTGCCATAGACACAGACACTCTTGGTACTCGGGGTAGAGTCTCGACTCCCCTCTTCTGCTTTATTAGATAGGCTTTGAGGGTGCGATGCGCACGCTCAACAATACCCTGTCCTTGAGGGTTGTATGGAAGTCCAGTCAGGTGGGTCACGTCCATCTGACGGCAGAACTGCTGGAATTTTTGAGATGTATAAGCTGGTCCATTATCAGTCTTAAGGAGTTTGGGTTTCCCCCAAGCACTCCATGCCTCAAGGCAATGTTGAATCACATGTGAGGCTTTTTCTCCGGTTAACGGAGAAGCAAACATGATTCCAGAGCAGGTGTCAATAGATAAATATTGATTTCTCCCAAAGGAGTAAATATGCGTGACATCCATTTTTCAGACCTGTAATGGCCTGGCATGAGTAGATAAAATTTGACAACAATCTAAAGGCATTATTAAGTAATCAGAATCACTTTCAGTAGAACCAATACCTTTGGCAGCTCAAGGAATACCAGAGGAAGGAAAACAGCCATGTAGGCTTGGCGAAATTATTAGTTGAGCTATTCTGTCCCTTTGTGATATAGAAAAGACAACTTGAGGACAAGAACAGAGAACCTGAAGTTCCCCTTTATAATCCTGATCTACAACTCCAGGGTGGACAATAAGACCTTGTAGGCTGCAAGAGCCTGCCTCTGTCTCTCTGGCCACAAAATCTGAGAAGGACTCCTGAGGTCCCTGGACGATCTTTGTTAGTTTTCCAGTGGCTTCACCTACTCGGGAGAGCGCCTTCCAGGCCCTAATAGCCTTTTCATCTGATTCAGAACTACTAAGAACTGGCTCCTTGAGCTCACCTAGTGATGAGTATAGGTTCCTTCTCCTAGAGACCTCCGCTAATTGATCTTTTTTCTTTTCTTTTTTCTTTTCCTTCCTTCTAATCTCTCCCCAGGTATTCTTACCTGACCTAAACTTTTCCTTGGGTTCAAGACCCGTGGAAAGGCCTGTATACTTATTTTGTGTACCATATTTCCTCTTTGCTCCTACTCTCTCTCCCCGCTTTACTTCTGATAGATTGTCTCGAATTTCGTCCAGAATCCGCCCTGCCTTAACCACTTGATAACATGTGAAAAGGAACAAAAGGGCTTCTAACACTAGAGAAAGTTCAAGGCCAAACATACCTTGTAAAGCTATTTCCCACTTTACTTCTGATAGACTGTCTTGAATTTCGTTAGAAAGTTCAAGACCAGACTTACCTTGTAAAGCTATTTCCCACTTTACTTCTGATAGACTGTCTTGAATTTCGTTAGAAAGTTCAAGGCCAGACTTACCTTGTAAAGCTATACTTACGGTAACCCTGTTCCCCAGCTGAAGAGTTCTGAATTCACGCAGTTGAATCCTTCTCAACAGTCTGTTTTGTGGGAACACTTCATTACCACCATTCCCCAGCTGAAGAGTTCTGAATCCACGCTGGATCCTTCTCAACAGTCTGTTTTACGGGAACCTTTATGACCGTGACCCGCAGTTCTGGTTCCGGAATGAGGAATCTTCCTTGCGCCGGTGATGGTTAACTCCCGTCCCGAGTTTTTCTTGTCCCGGGTTTTTTCTTCCCGGATTTTCTCGTCCCGGATTTCGGCACCAACTCTTACACGCGTTCTCACGACCGGCCAGGAAAGACACAACAAACCAGAATCTTCTGCGGCAAAACTTTATTGCTTACATCTTCAGGAGCAAGAGTGCAAAACTCAAACCCCCCATTGCTTACATCTTTAGGAGCCAGAGCGCCAGAGCGCCAGAGCGCCAGAGCGCAGAGCCAGAGCTCTATTGTTTACATCTTTAGGAGCAAGAGAGCAAGCCCAAAGCCCCAAGCCCCAAGCCCAAAGCGAAAGCGAAACCCCGTCCCTCTTAAGGGGAGTTATCTTTCGCCTAGGACGTATCACTCCCTGATTGGCTGCAGCCCATGGCCGAGTTGTAGTCACAGGGAAGGCAGAGTACATGGGGTGGAGAACTACCTTTGGCACATGCGCAGATTATTTGTTTACCACTTAGAACACAGCTGTCAGCGCCATCTTGTAACGGCGAATGTGGGGGCGGCTTCCCACAGGAGATAGAAACCCTAGGAAAGAAATCTGGAACCATAGACTCGAGCATCAGCAACAGAATACAAGAGATGGAAGAGAGAATCTCAGGTGCAGAAGATTCCATAGAGAACATCGGCACAACAATCAAAGATAATACAAAACGCAAAAAGATCCTAACTCAAAACATCCAGGAAATCTAGGAAACAATAAGAAGACCAAACCTACGGATAATAGGAGTTGATGAGAATGAAGACTTTCAACTTAAAGGGCCGGCAAATATCTTCAAAAATTTACAGAAGAAAACTTCCCAAACCTAAAGAATGACATGCCCATGAACATACAGGAAGCCTACAGAACCCCAAATAGACTGGACCAGAAAAGAAATTCCTCCTGACACATAATAATCAGAACAACAAATGCACTAAATAAAGGTAGAATATTAAAAGCAGTAAAGGAGAAAGGTCAAGTAACATATAAAGGCAGGCCTATCAGAATTACACCAGACTTTTCACCAGAGACTATGAAAACCAGAAGAGCCTGGACAGATGTTATACAGACACTAAGAGAACACAAATGCCAGCCCAGGCTATTATACCCGGCCAAACTCTCAATTACCATAGATGGAGAAAACAAAGTATTCCACGACAAAACCAAATTCACACATTATCTTTCCATGAATCCAGACCTTCAAAGGATAATAACAGAAAAAAACCAATACAAGGACCAAAATCATGCCCTAGAAAAATCAAGAAAGTAATCATTCAACAAACCAAAAAGAAGACAGCCACAAGAACAGAATGCCAACTCTAACAACAAAACTAAAAGGAAGCAACAATTACTTTTCCTTAATATCTCTTAATATCAATGGACTCAATTCCCCAATAAAAAGACACAGACTAACAGACTGGCTACATAAACAGGACCCAACATTCTGCTGCTTACAGGAAACCCATCTCAGGGAAAAAGACAGACACTACCTCAGTGTGAAAGGCTGGAAAACAATTTTCCAAGCAAATGGTCTGAAGAAACAAGCTGGAGTAGCCATTCTAATGTCGGATAAAATCGACTTCCAACCCAAAGTTTTCAAAAAAGACAAGGAGGGACATTTCATACTCATCAAAGGTAAAATCCTCCAAGAGGAACTCTCAATTCTGAATATCTACTCTCCAAATGCAAGGGCAGCCACATTCATTAAAGACACTTTAGTAAAGCTCAAAGCACACATTGCACCTCACACAATAATAGTGGGAGAATTCAACACACCACTTTCATCAATGGACAGATCGTGGAAACAGAAACTAAACAGGGACACAGTGAAACTAACAGAAGTTATGAAACAAATGGATCTGAGAGATATCTACAAAACATTTTATCCTAAAACAAAAGAATATACCTTCTTCTCAGCACCTCACAGGACCTTCTCCAAAATTGACCATATAATTGGTCACAAAACAGGCCTCAACAGATACAAAAATATTGAAATTGTCCCATGCATCCTATCAGACCACCATGGCCTAAGACTGATCTTCAATAACAACATAAATAAGGGAAAGCCAACACTCACGTGGAAACTGAACAACAGTCTTCTCAATGATACCTTGGTCAAGGAAGGAATAAAGAAAGAAATTAAAGACTTTTTAGAGTTTAATGAAAATGAAGGCACAACATACCCAAACCTATGGGACACAATGAAAGCATTTCTAAGAGGGAAAGTCATAGCTCTGAGTGCCTCAAAAAAGAAACTAGAAAGAACCCACACTAGCAGCTTGACAACACATCTAAAAGCTCTAGAAAAAAAGGAAGCAGATTCACCCAAGAGGAGTCGAAGGCAGGAAATAATCAAACTCAGGGGTGAAATCAACCAAGTGGAAACAAGAAGAACTATTCAAAGAATCAACCAATCAAGGAGCTGGTTCTTTGAGAAAATAAACAAGATAGATGAACCCTTAGCAAGACTCACTAGAGGGCACAGGGAAAGCATCCTAATTAACAAAATCAGAAATGAAAAGGGAGACATAACAAAAGATCCTGAAGAAATCCAAAACACCATCAGATCCTTCTACAAAAGGCTATACTCAACAAAACTGGAAAGCCTGGACAAAATGGACAAATTTCTAGACAGATACCAGGTACCAAAGTTAAATCAGGATCAAGTTAACGATCTAAACAGTCCCATATCCACTAATGAAATAGAAGCAGTCATTAATAGTCTCCCAGCCAAAAAAAGCCCAGGACCAGATGGGTTTAGTGCAGAGTTCTACCAGACCTTCAAAGAAGATCTAATTCCAGTTCTGTACAAACTATTCCACAAAATAGAAGTAGAGGGAACTCTACCCAACTCATTCTATGAAGACACAATAACTCTGATACCTAAGGCATAGAAAGATCCAACAAAGATAGGGAACTTCAGACCAATTTCCCTTATTAATATCGATGCAAAAATACTCAATAAAATTCTCACTAACAGAATCCAAGAACACATTAAAGCAATCATCCATCCTAACAAAGTAGGTTTTATTCCAGGGATGCAGGGATGGTTTAATATACGGAAATCCATCAACGTAATCCATTATATAAACAAACTCAAAGACAAAAACCACATGATCATCTCATTAGATGCGGAAAAAGCATTCGACAAGATCCAACACCCATTCATGATAAAAGTTTTGGAAAGATCAGGAATTCAAGGCCCATACCTACACATGATAAATGCAATCTACAGCAAACCAGTACCCAACATCAAAATAAATGGTGAGAAGCTTGAAGCAATCCCACTAAAATCAGGGACTAGACAAGGCTACCCACTTTCTCCCTACCTCTTCAACATAGTACTTGAAGTCCTAGCCAGAGCAATTCGACAACAAAAGGAGATCGATGGGATACAAATTGGAAAAGATGAAGTCAAAATATCACTTTTTGCAGATTATATGATAGTATATATAAGTAACCCTAAAAATTCCACCAGAGAACTCCTAAACCTGATAAACAGCTTCGGTGAAGCAGCTGGATATAAAATTAACTCAAACAAGTCAATGGCCTTTCTCTACACAAAGAATAAACAGGCTGAGAAAGAAATTAGGGAAACAACACCCTTCTCAATAGTCACAAATAATATAAAATATCTTGGTGTGACTCTAACTAAGGAAGTAAAAGATCTATATGATAAAAACTTCAAGTCTCTGAAGAAAGAAATTAAAGAAGATCTCAGAAAATGGAAAGATCTCCTATGCTCATGGATTGGCAGGATCAACAGTTTAAAAATGGCTATCTTGCCAAAAGCAATCTACAGATTCAATGCAATCCCCATCAAAATTCCAACTCAATTCTTCAACAAATTAGAATGAGCAATCTGCAAATTCATCTGGAATAACAAAAAACCTAGGATAGCAAAAACTCTTCTCAAGGATAAAAGAACCTCTGGTGGAATCACCATGCCTGACCTAAAGCTTTACTACAGAGCAATTGTGATAAAAACTGCATGGTACTGGTATAGAGACAGACAAGTAGACCAATGGAATAGAATTGAAGACCCAGAAATGAACCCACACACCTATGGTCACTTGATCTTCGACAAGGGAGCTAAAACCATCCAGTGGAAGAAAGACAGCATTTTCAACAAATGGTGCTGGCACAACTGGTTGTTATCATGTAGAAGAATTCGAATTGATCCATTCCTCTCTCCTTGTACTAAGGTCAAATCAAGCGGATCAAGGATCTCCACATAAAAACCAGAGACACTGAAACTTATAGAGGAAAAAGTGGGGAAAAGCCTCGAAGTTATGGGGACAGGGGAAAAATTCCTGAATATAACAGCAATGCTTTGTGCTGTAAGATTTAGGATTGACAAATGGGACCTCATAAAATTGCAAAGCGTCTGCAAGGCAAACGATCCTGTCAATAAGACAAAAAGGCCACCAACAGATTGGCAAAGGATCTTTACCTATCTTAAATCAGATAGGGGACTAATATCCAATATATATATAAAGAACTCAAGAGGGTGGACTCCAGAAAATCAAATAACCCCCGTAAAAGATGGGGCTCAGAGCTAAACAAAGAATTCTCACCCTAGGAATACCGAATGGCTGAGAAGCACCTGAAAAAATGTTCAACATCTTTAATCATCAGAGAAATGCAAATCAAAACAACCCTGAGATTCCATCTCACACCAGTCAGAATGGCTAAGATAAAAAATTCAGGTGACAGCAGATGCTGGTGAGGATGTGGAGAAAGAGGAACACTCCTCCATTGTTGGTGAGATTACAAGCTTGTACAACCACTCTGGAAATCAGTCTGGCGGTTCCTCAGAAAATTGGACATAGTATTACAGGAGGATCCAGCAATACCTCTCCTGGGCATATATCCAGAAGATGCCCCAACTGGTAAGAAGAACACATGCTCCACTATGTTCATAGCAGCCTTATTTATAATAGCCAGAAGCTGGAAAGAACCCAGATGCCCCTCAACAGAGGAATGGATACAAAAAATGTGGTACATTTACACGATGGAGTACTACTCAGCTATTAAAATGAATGAATTTATGAAATTCCTAGGCAAATGGTTGGACCTGGAGGGCATCATCCTGAGTGAGGTAACCCAATCACAAAAGAACTCAAATGATATGTACTCACTGATAAGTGGATATTAGCCCAGAAACTTAGTATAGCGAGATATAAGGTACATTTTGCACAACACATGAAACGGAAGAAGAACGAAGACCAAAGTGTGGACACTTTGCCCCTTCTTAGAATTGGAAACAATCACCCATGGAAGGAGTTACAGAGACAAAGTGTGGAGCTGAGACAAAAGGATGGACCATCTAGAGACTGCCATATCCAGGGATCCATCCCATAATTAGCCTCCAAATGATGACACCATTGCATACACTAGCAAGCGTTTGATGCAAGGACCGTGATATAGCTGTCTCTTGTGAGACTAGGTCGGGGCCTAGCCAACACAGAAGTGGATGCTCACAGTCAACTATTGGATGGATCACAGGGCCCCCAATGGAGGAGCTAGAGAAAGTATCCAAGGAGCTAAAGAGATCTGCAACCCTGTAGGTGCGACATTATGAACTAGTCAGTACTCCGGAGCTCTTGACTCTAGCTGCATATGTATCAAAAGATGGCCTAGTAGGTCATCACTGGAAAGAGATGCCCATTGGACAGGCAAACTTTATATGCCCCAGTACAGGGGAATGCCAGGGCCAAAAAAATGGGAATGGGTGGGTAGGAGAGTGGGGGTGGGGTGGGGAGGATTTTTGGGACAGTATTGGAAATGTAATTGAGGAAAATACGTAATAAAAAAATAAAAATTAATAAAAAAATAAATGAAGGTTTATACAAAAGTGTCTGGGATATAGCTCTGTTGTGCATATGTGACAACATGGCTCAATACCCAGCAACATATACAAACTAGGTATTGTGGTGCATGCCTGTAATCTCAGCATTAAGGAAGCAGAGGCAAGAGGATTTGGGGTTCATGGTCCCTTGGTTACATTGGAACTTTCAGACAAGTTTGTACTAGACTTTCTGAAAAAAACAAGGTAAACAAAGTGTTACCATTATAAGATTTTGATTGTTCCATACGCAGACATAAATTTTATTGTATATTTTAATCTAAATACATTTCAAGCACAAATTAAATCATCCAAAAAAGTTTGGTTAAAAAGTCAAATTATATTTAACTTTTTCCCCTTTAACATCCATTCAATTGAATTTAAAACAATTCCAACCCAAACAAAAGAACAATTCAGAATTCATTTTCAGAGCTGCAGTTAATTAACAGTTTAAATAAAGAAGCAGTTTATTAGGTGTCTCGTTTATGTGCTTTAGGCTTACATTGGAAACGGTAGAGCTGAATCAGAGCCAAAGAGAAACATGATTTCAAAAAGTTCTGTTTCAGGTCTGGATCTGTTTTCTCAGAAACCCTCAAATTTCTACTTCGCAGCAAAGTGAACCTAATGACACGTTTTTCTCTTTCCCTGGCGGCTCCCTATCGCTTAATTAGCTGATTTAGGTCAACTACCTGGTTCATCAGTTCTGTACATCTGAGACTTGGTCTTAAATTCCCTTTTGAGAAATGAATTCCCCTCACCAGGGCCTCGTGGGTGTGTATATCTGGGAAAATCATTTGGAGCAATTAGGAACTAATGATGACTTTGTGAGGGACAGAGGAGTACATTATCATAAAAGTTGAGCATCCATCAACTAAACAGAATGATGCATCATTGCTAGCATCATTGGCTACCATTGAAATGGAGATATCTAGAGTTATTAATGTTTGGAAGGCTCTTGGGGAAAAGGGGAGATACAAGAAGATACAATCCAAGGTACTACACTTGAAAGTTCTTCGGTACTAACTTGGATTTGTATATAAATAAAAATCTGCAAAGTAAGGACCTAGAAAAAGATTTCTAAGGAAACCAATAAAAAATATACAGAGAAAAACTAACACAATTTGATCTGCTGAACAAACATTGTAAAGAATAATAATCTAATGAGTAGTCTATCCATCATGTCTCTGTCTCTTTTTCTCTATAATCTCCTGATTTGCCCAAGCTGGTTTGAACTCATAGTTTTCATACTCCTTCCTCCAATATCCAGAATTACAGGCCCATGGTACCTATAGGCTTGTATTTTCAGTTACCATCAAAATTAAGCTCATTGCTCTTCCATCTTTCAACCATGTTCACAAGGTGAAAGGGGCAAATGATTCTCCAGCAGATTATAGAAAATGCCATATGACTACATACTACTTCATAATCACACTGAACAAAAATATTGCATTAATTAAAATACTCATGATATTGTTGGCTCAGAAGGATGTCAGTCCTACTGGGGGAAACATTTTGTTCTTTCTTTTTGCTATGGCTAACTTCTGAGTTATCTGAGCTCTCAGGTCTCATACTGTCTTTCTTAGATGTGTGGTCAGATATTGACGGGGAGTGCCGTCAACTAACCATTCGAATGGCTGAATTTCCATGGTAGCTCACTCACAAGATTGGTTGGCAAAGCTGAGATTCTGAGTTTTTGTCCTCTCTCTGAGGGAGGAAAAATGGCTACATCATTAACGGGATGCAAACAGTCTCAAATGAAAGGACCACCTCTTGTCTTGAACTTTCTAACAGCCCAAGTTGCAAGCTCTCAGTGCGATACTGGTTTTGCAATTCTCACAGTTATTCTTTGTCTTCCGAGATGTACCACAAGAGGAAATTTATTGACTGGTCCAGGAAGAAGTGCAAAAGCTTCTTAAAACCTAGATTTGGATTCTATCAGAAAGTCATGCAGGTTGCAAGGAAAGAGAATTAAATGCTGTCTTTCCCTTGCCATTCTTTATAATAGTTCTTGGAGAACTTTGCATGCAATATATTTTGACCATACACACCCTTTCTAAGTCCTTTCAGATCTAGCTTTCCAAAGTTGCCTACTTACCAAACTCTGTACTCTCTCTGTCTTTTTTTTTCCTTCCCCTCTCTATTCTACCAAGTTGTATTTGTACTGTTCACATACTATTGAGTGTGTCGATTCCCACTAGAGAGGATGACTTACCAGAAGTCTATTCTTTATCCAAACCACACCTTTCTCTCTCAGAAGCTATCAGTTGCCAATAGCATCTCAGCTAGGGGTGAGACTTCATGCTCACACCTCTCTCCTTGCTGGGATTTTTTTTTCTGACTTGTGCTTGCATAGGTCTGGTGGTCATTGTCACACTGCTGTGAGTTTCTATGTGCAGCTTCCCCAGTGTGCCCAGTAGACACTTTTGCTTACAGTCAACTAGCACCTCTGGCTCTTATACACTCTATGCTTCCTCTTCTCCAGTCATCTCTGAGCCTTGAGAGGAGTGATTGTAACGTAGATAACCCATGAGCATTCATCATTTATTCTTTGCACAGTGGTCAGTTGTGGATCTCTTGTTAATCATCGTCTACTGAAAATAGAAGCTCCTCTGATGATGGTCAATACACACACACACACAAACACACACACACACACACACACACACACACACATACACACACACACACACACACACACACACACACACACACACACACACACACACACACACAAACAATTCTATCTCTTAAAGTGACAGACAGTATATTTGTTCATGGAAAGGGAATTAAAGGCAGCAGCTATTTTAGAGATTATCCTCAGCATAACCTTGAGTTTTTCTTAAAACGAACAGAGATAATCCATATTACTTACTTATAGTAGAGGGTCTATACTGAAAAAATATCTAGTGGAATAGCTATAATTATCATCTTATATTGTTAACCTGGGAAATATCTTGAGATACTAAGGCCTTGTATTTACAATATATCTGAGTTAAAAATGTGTTTCCAAATTTTATCTTCATACTTCTAGGATCTCTTTCTTGCAAAAGAATATTAGAAAAGAAAAGATTATTGCTTCTAAATTTTTCAAAGATTAAAACACAATCTCTTGTGGTAAATACTAATGTGTTTCATGTTGTCAGCGACAATGGGCCTTCTCTTTTACCTAAAGGTATTGTGCATAAGTGGATAGTTTAACTTTGACATTCCTGCTCATTTAACAGCCATCTGCCACTTGTAGTGTATTGTCTTGCATCTATCACAGATGACTGCAGAACAAAAAATATGAAAATAAATTGCTTTAATTCAGTATCATTTCCACACACTTTCTCACACAGTACCACATTTCTTTGAATTCATCTTAGCTAGTGTGTAACTTGGGATTCCAGGTTATGAAAGCTTTTTATAATCCTTAGTCATTTAACACTACCTACACCTTATTTGATGTTTTTTTTTTTTCAGTTCATGCCAAAAGCAATATAAATTTCCAATTAGGAGGCAAACATGCCTTTTAAAAGGAGATGCTGTTTTCGACATACAAATTTTGTTTACAAGTACTAACAATATTCCAGAAAACCTTGTGGGTAAAGACAGTTATAAAGGGAAAGAACTGTAAAATCATTTCCAAGTATACTTCAGAACTGTTCATTCTGTTGTGATAAAAACAAAGACAAAAGAAAAAGACATTTATAAAATTATGTTTATTCTTTTGTGTGAGGTCCTTGGAACAAATTGAGAATAAGTTTTATTTTAAGTTACTTTATTTGTAATTTCAAAGTATGTTGAAGGATTCCTTAGAGTAAAATATATCCATAATGTAGTTTTAAATACTTTATATTTTTTGTTTTCTCACTATAAACACATTCAAATTCAGTTTAGAGGAACTTATAATTTCTGAATCTTACCTCTTTATTTTAGTGGGAACCTATTTATACATATGTTTGCATTTTTCCTATTGTCTCATTTCAAAGATGTCATACATAACACAGGTGTTAAATTCACTATCTTCTTTTTTAAAAAAAATATGTGTGTGTATACGTTTTGCCTGCATATATGTATATGCACCATGTGTATGCATTATCCGGATATTCCAGAAGAGGGCCCTGGGACTGCAGTTGCAGGTGATTTGAGTTGACAGTCAAATGTTCAAAGATGGAAGTGTATAGGAGACATGTCCTGTTCAAATCACAACACTATGTGATAACAATTTTTAGAGCTTTTGAATAGAAATATGGCATACATATTCCACTACTTGAAAGAAGAATAGTAGTGCACTTCAGCAACAATTTAATTTATTTTTGAAAATTAGAGCTTGTAAACAGCAATAATAGAAACAGTAAATAAGACAGCCTTCTACATGTTTGTTTACAGATTACCTACAGTAGGGTAAACAAATAGACCAGTCACAGTATGAGATGATATGCTATTTTTGTAAAAATGAAGTGTTTGTAATTTGTATGGACCTGGTGACTTAGGAGCTGTCTAAAATTTGGAAAAATTCCCAATGATAGTTCTTGTATGGTCGGATAGAGTCACGCAATTTACTGGAACAACAAAATTATAAAACAACTGAAGAAAACTGAAAGTATTGGGGAATATATAATTTTAAAAGATGTTTAACGGCCACAATAAAGATGTAAACAGAAGAACTGAATGATTAAAATGAAGCCGAATACCCATCAAAGATCCTTCCCATCCCTATGAGAATAAAGGAAGCTTCTACTGGGGCTTGTAAGAGAACAGGAATGATTGGGTGAGGGAGGCTAGAAAGTGGGGTTATTGGAATGTAGATTGCTTGTAGATTACTTGTCTAAATTATTAGCACTAGAATAAGGGCGGGGGTTAGAAGAGCAAAGCTCAAGGTCAATCGAAACAGCAAAAGGTAATTGACAATTAGGATTGTGATTATGTCTTCCAGAAAATGAAGCTATTCAGGACCACACAGTCTACAAAGTGGAAGAAAATTACAATTCTATTGCTGACATCCTCAGTGAAATAAACAGTGAGTTAATAGTAGAAGAGAGGCTAAGAAGTTGTTCTTGCTACCAGGAGAGTATCTTAGCATCACAATGTCTGAGTAATGACCCAGAGTGAAGCAAGAATGGTTGTGAAGATGGGTGTGGATATGGGCAGTTAGTGAGAGTTAGTAGTTTTTTTGAGGCTTGAATAATTGACATCTCCCTCGTCTTGAGGTTACAAGTGTGAGTAGAAGCCTGTTGCGTAAATGGTTATAAATCAGGGAAGCAGCAGCACATGCTAAGCCTGGCTGCTGTGGATATCTTTTCAATGCCTGCCAAACATTCATTATCTTTTATCTGAGCACAGACTACATTCTTTGGAGGCAGAGCCTGTCCCTTTTAAAAACCCATGATTTATCCACCCTATATACCAGAGCATCCCTCTTAGCTCTTTGCATATATGTTGATGTATTCATGTATTGGTAGAGAGAAGTTCTCTGGGTTTAGAATTTCTGTAACAGGATGGAAGTTCTGATGTTGCTACTAGTCATGGTAATAAAGGAAGACAAATAATCTTGGGTATTCAAAAGGGAGGAGGTATTTGTGGTATTGTTTTGAGATTGCATAAAATCATCTCTAAAGCTTATAGCATCCACAGAACTTTCTGAAACATTCTCCCTCTCATCTACTTCTCCATCCCCTCTCCTGTTCTCCTTTACCTTTCTGTCATTTCCATTTTTCTCATCTTGTCCAGTCTGCATCCTCTCTCTTCCCATATCTCATTCTCCTTTCCTTCTTTTTCCTTCCTTTCTCTTCGCCTTCCCCATCCTCTCTGTTGAAGGTTGTCCTTTGTTTGATGGAAAATTTAATAACACAAACTATTGACAAATATGTTTGGAGATGAGATTTAGATGCAGTATTTCTTCTATTAAACATATTAAAATTATTAGAAGACATTAAGCACTCAAATCTGGGCAATCGCAAACAGTCTGAAACATAAAAGTTCAGAGGTGAATGAAGAATACACATGAAGAACAACCAAAGTCACAAATAAATAAAATTGATTTATAGTGAACTAATAGAACAAGATTCAAGGATGGAGTTTTAGTCCAAAGAGAGGATCATGAAAAGTACACAATTTCTGCTAAATACCTTCCTATTGGGTCCTGGGAACCTCTTGGGTCCCTGGCATCTGCGATTTTCTAGTGTCTACCCACAACAGGGAGGACTTTAGCAGAAATAACCAACAGAGGGGAGATAGAACCTATAGAGACCATATCCAATGGATAGGCATGGCCCCCAGGTGAGGGATGGGTTTATCCACCCTCCTCAAAAATATTAATCCAGAATTCCTCTTGTCAGAACGAAATTCAGGTACAAAGAGTGGAGCAGAAGCTGAAGGAAAGGCCATCCAGAGACTGCCCCACCTAGGGAATCCATCCCATTTGCTGACACCAAACCCAGACACTATTGCTGATGCCAAGAACTGCTTACTGAGAAGAGCACAGTATAGCTCTCCCCTGAGAGGCTCTGCCAGAGCCAGACCAATCTAAATGTGGATGCACCCAGCCAAACATTGAACTGAGTGTGGAGACTCACGGGAATTTAGGGGAATTTAGGGCAAGGACTGTAGGAGCTGAAGGGATTTGCAACCTCATAGGAAGAAGAACAATACCAACCAACCAACACAGGGGTACCCATGGCTCCAGCTGGATATGTAGCAGAGGATTGCCTTATCTGGCATCACTAGGAGGCGGAGGCCCTTGGTCCTGTGGAGGCTTGATGACTAAGTATAAGGGAATGAATGCTAGGCTGCTGAGGCAGGAGTGGGTGGGCAGGTGGGGGAGCTCCCTCATAGAGGCAGGGGGAGGGAGGAGGGAATGGGGGCTTGTGGAGAAGAAACTGGGAAGGGGATAACATTTGAAATGTAAATAAATAAAATAACCAATAAAAATGAAAAAAAAAGAGAGAGAAGTAATGAAGTTTTGTAGTCTGCCCATTAAGCTGGCAAAGGGAAAAATCTGGGGTTAGTTAGACAGAGTGACAATTGAGCACATTGATTGTAGAAACTATGGATGTGGATGTTTTCAGAGGTAAGTTCTGTAGCATTTAGAGCCACTGAGTATCCTACACAAACGGTAAAGTACCAACACAAGGAGCTGCACCAAGAGGAGCGAGACGGAATGGGAAACCTGGAAATTTTTGATTCAGCTAATATTTGTTTTCCTTTTGTTTTGTAATTGGATGTGACAGGCAGTTTGCAGATTTGCATGCAAGCACTGGATCCTTGCTCAGACCCACTTAACAGTCTACTGGTCAGGCTTGAGCAGAGGCGTCTACACTAAACTCCCTAAGGTGGCGATTTTCCTGTAACACAATGAGGTCAGTTCACATCACAGAACACAGGGAGTGCAGACAGGCTTCAATGGAGACTATTGTACACAGTGAAAAATAGCGAAAGAGTTAGGTAGACGTTACTTATCTATTACTGAACATTTCTTCGTAATTTCTTTGCTACAAATGTAACCATAAAACAGTTTTGTTAAAACAACTTTCTTGTGTAGTTCTGCTTAGAGTTGTGTGTGGAGGCAGGAGGCATGGTGGGTGGACACATTTTCTAAATTTTTTTTAACTTTCTGAAATAAAAATATAATTACATCGTTTCCTCCCTTCCCTTCCTCACTTTAACCACTACCATGGATCCCTGCCCCAAGATTCATGATCGCTTTGCCTTTAGTTCTTTATATAAATATGTAAATAGTCTGCTCACTCACTCTGTACAATGTTCCTTGCGTGTGTATGATGTCAAGCATGACCATTTGGCATTGGATTACCAAATGGTTGGCTCTTAAATGGGAAAAACTATTTCTTCCACTCTCAGCGTTCTTTAGTTTCCTCTAGTCTTTGGTTTTGTGTGAGCTTCCCCTTTTCTGTTAGTGTGTCTACGGGGAGCCGACGAAGTCCCGAGTGAATGTGTGCTGTTGACATGAGCACAGTTATGTCAAGGACGCCAGTGCCTCAGACTCACAGGAATGATATTGCCTTCCCGGTCCTGACTACTGATGTTTGCACGTGGTTGACCTTTAGCTAAGACTAGTGTGTACAGAAAGTATAAACTACAGCCTTCTCCTCTTGGATGACTGCAAATGGAGTCTGCTTTCTTTTAGAGATCTCTTACTCAGGTTAGCTAGCCTGCCTCTTTCTGTTGCTGTATTTATGAATTTGCTGGTTTTCCTGGCTGCCCCATCAGAGTGCAAGGACCATCACTTCCATCTTTACAATATATCTTCCTGTAATTTTCTTCATTGTTATTTACCTTTCAGTCCAGTCATGTCCAAAGCTACATATGTGATGGTACGTACTTGTGTTGTGTTTCTTTTTAACTTTCTGTTTTTCTTTTAGTCCACACAAGAACCCTCCCCACCCCACCCCCACCCCACCCCCACCCCCCCAAAAAAGAAGCACTATCTATTACAGTGGGAAAAAACAATGGAGTTGACTGGAAGCTGCTAGTTTAGCATACTGTGTTGACCTGATGGTGTGTGTAACTCTGTGACCTGTCTGGCTCTGTGACCCAAAATTAATTTTGCTCAGCTTTGTAATCTATGGACATGGGGTAGCAAAGGCCCTTGTGGGAAGGCTTTGGAGATCTAATCAGTCATGTATTAAGTGAGACTTGTACATTTGAAGGATGGTTTTATGGATGGACAGATTTCACAAGGAAAGCTTACTTCCCACAGGAAAGGCACTCCTCAGTTCTCATCATTGCTAGTGGACCTCAGGAAAATCTATGGAAACCTTCTTGTCAAGTTGCTGTTTGAATGTTCAAGTTCACTAGACCTGAGTTCCCTTAGACATGTGAATATGCAGGCGAATGTTCAAGGTCACTAGACCCCTGATGCTTTCCTATTACATGAATGCATTGAGTAGAGGCTGTGGCACCATTTCCTAATGGATTTTTAACCACGTGGAGAAAATTGCTGCTGTATGTTAAAATCTGGAGCCAGTACAGACCTGTCACATTGTTGGGCATCAGGGAACAACTTAAACTTCTAGTTCAAATGATCTAGCTTTTTTTGTTTGTTTGTTTTGGTTTTTCAAGGCAGAGTTTTTCTGTATAGCCCTGGCTGTCCTGGAACTCACTCTGTATAGACCAGGTTGGCCTCACGCTCAGAACTCTGCATCCCTCTTAGACTTCTTTTTCATATAACACACCTTCTTAAGGGTTTCTCCTTTGTTTTTCTTTTTTCTCAACCCCCTTCCCTTCTCTCGCCCAGCACAGACTCACGTTCCCACATTCACTTCAGTTCTTCTGTGTCTTACCAGCTGGGCCTCAGTGTATTTGCTAAATGTGTGCTTAAAGAGGGGTCCTGAAGATTTAATTTGTTATGGTAACTGTGTTTTTACTTTACTTATGTATTTATTTATTTTTGTCAATGTGACATAAACTAGGACCATAGAGGGAAGAGGAAACTCAATTGTGAAAGATGTATCTCAGTGGTTTGCAGACAAGACTGGGGCAGGAGGTCATTTTCATGATTAATGACTGGAGAGGGAAGGGCCTACCCATGGTAGGAGGTGTCACTAGGTTATTTAAAAGGAGAAGGGTAACTCCGCATAGTGTCCTTCATGGTCTCTCCTTCTGTTCATGCGTCTAGGCTCTTGTTTTCAGTTCATGCACAGACTTGCATAGGTGAAAGTATCAGGCGAAATTAACCCCTTCTTCACCAACTGAATTTTGGTCATGTTTTTTTCATAACAGAAAGGTAACCAATACTATCTTTGTTACTGTTCCATTACTGCAAAGAGATACCATGATCTAGGTAAGTCTTATAAAAGAAAGCATTTAATTGGGAGGAAGGGGGAAACTCCCTTACAGTTTTAGAAAATAAGCCCACACTTTTTAAATTAAATAAGGCAGGAAGCAAACACAACGGCAATGGAGCAGTAGCAGAGAGCTTTATATATCCTGATTTGAAAGTTATCATGCAGGGAGAGACACTGGGCTTTTGAAATCTCAAAGCCAACTCCCAGTGACACCCCTCCTCCAACAGGGTCATATATCTATGTCCTTCCACAATAGTCTCCCAAATGATGACTAAGCATACAGGTACCTGGGCCTACTGATGCTGTTCTCATTCAAACCACTACCCACAGGAAGACAAAACCCTCTGCTTTCATGTAACATTGTTTTTTAAAGGTTTAGAAGATCTACCATTCATATTTCCTGTTTTGATTTAAACTGTACTTCTCTGTTTGTTTCCTTTCCTCATTCTCTTTTCTCCAATTGACATTATATTTCAAAGGGAAAAGAGATGAGTTCAAACTTCAAACACTGAAGTAGTAACAGTCCCAAGAAAATGCATAAGGCTGTGTCTCATCTTTCAAAGGCAATCTTCAAAAAAGTTGAAAAAGTACTTTGAGTACTGGCTCCACTGTAAGCAAGATTTCTAAGAGCTTAGATTAATTAAGCACTAACCCGTCTCTACAGCATCTACTAGCTCCTTTATATCTTTAAGTGGTCATTCTCAGAAAACCCCAACGGAAGAGCTTTGCTGTCAACCCTAGCTTACAAAATCACAGAGGAGTGAATGAATTTCTCAGAGCCACCTTTAGAAAATAAGAACATAGTGATCAAAACTGGGTTGCCTGCCCAGCTTTTTTCAATCTCATGAAGTTCGAATTCCTCAAGGTGACAGAACTATCCTATGATTTGTGCATCCCCCCTCCCCCTTCTTACAGAGATAAGGGATACAAGGATCCAGTTTAGAAGATAATTTTGTGCTGCTTTGACCTCATGGTAATTTTGTGAAGTAAAATAGAATAGGGAATGCAATTTTTATTGATTTTTATAGTCTTGGATGCTCAACAGCAGAAGGCCCTGGAACACTCAACAGATTGCTCCCTAATCATCCAGACCTAGGCAGTTTCTCATGAATAAAAGTTTGTAATGTTTTCAAACTATTTAGAGATTGGCAGCTGCGTGTCTGTCAATTCCTTTTGGAGCGTGCCACTTAAGATGGGCCTTAATGCATGCAGCATTTTATTTTTAATTAAAATATTTAGTTCAGGGAGTATTTATTAATAATTTGAACAGCAACAGATGGTCTGCTTATGTGTTGTAACAATCTTTACCCCAAATCAGTCAAAATAATTAACAAAATGTAAATTATTAAGCACTTAAATATGTATTATGCATCATTACAATTCCCGTAACATATTTTAATCTTTATGAGAGAAAGACGATGGCTGGATGGTAGTATATAGAATATTCCATGCCAAAGACTTCGAAAATTAGATTATCTTGCTTTGATCCATTAGAAAAATAGTTTGCAAATATTCTTGTAGTACTTTTAAAATTCTCGCTGCTTAGAGATGTTGGAAAGTCAAAGTAAATGAATACATTATTCTTGGTACGATCACTCCACAAAGTGCTTTGCAACACTGGGCAAACTAGAGAACCTAATTTCCTAACTGACTTACTTTGTAGGCCTTAGCTTTCTTTCCATTCATCTGCTCACACGTTAGCTACTTTCAGCAACTTGTGGATTTCTTTGGCTGAGCAGGCCAAGTTTACTGTCCCCAACCCCAATTCCATCCCTTTTGCATGCTGTTCTGCACGCACTGTGTGCTTTGTCCCTCTTAGTTCTTAGACCATCAGCACATCTCTGCACATCTACATCTCCCTGAGAGCTTCCAGTTGTAGTTAAGAATAGCTTGTAACTCGGGGATGCCCTTTGAAATTTCCTAGCTGAGGATCAGCAAGCTGAAAAATCAGTTCAGAGTTGTATGCACAATTCTACATGTAGCAATTTTGCATAGCATTTGGCATAATATGCATCTGTATGGGGATTATAGAAACTATTATTTTCACAGCACAAAGCCCGAAAACCAAAATTTGCTGTGGAAACAGTGTTTGTATCCACAGGGACTAAGTGACCTTATTTCTGTTTAAGTTGTAGTTAAATCCAACTTTTCAAGTTTAATTCTAGGGTCTGCAATCTGGCTCAGCAGGTAAAGGCTCTCACTATTAAACTTGATGACCTGAGCTCTAACCCACAAGGCGGGGGAAGAAAAGCAGTTCCTAGAGGATGTCCTCAGCAGCATCCCTAAAAAAATATAAATAAGTGCAAAATGATAAAGTAATTTGATATTTCAATTCATATTATATTTACCTGTAATTTTTCAAATAATAAAGCAAAAATAGAATGGAGCTCAAAACTCACTTGTCTGTACAACTTTGAATTTTATCATTATAGGTAATTTGTGTGAATTACTTTAGCTATAGTTTCAAATATGAGTAAGAAAAATAGGACCTACTGGAGACTCATGCTGTGATTTGAGTTAATGAACAGCTGAAGTGTTGTGACTGACATAAGTTAAAATCCTATCCAATCATTATCTCGCTTACAAATCCAGTGAGAACCTCAGTTGCAGAGTCATAAGTTGTCTGGGATCACCAGATATCTACAAATCTAGAACATAGAAGCAACACATAGATTCCAGGCCCCACTCACTTAATTAGTCACTGACTGTTTCTGGGAAAGAGAATTTGTATTTCTCAGGCCTTGTTTTAACATAAATAATCATCCTTTGGAATTTTGCATGTATAAATTAAATTTAAGACCCTTTAATAACTGTATACTTAAATTGTTACACTACAGATGTAAGGGTCCTTAATCCATTTAAAGTGAATATTGTACAAGGTAAAAAGATACAAATCTAATTTTATTTTGCTCTAGATAGAAATCCAGGTATTATAGCATCAAATCTTAGCCTTTTCCCAAAGTATATTTTTACAGCTCCAAGCTCTCTTCATCACTATAGATCTTTAGTATAATTTGAGGCTGTGAATTTTAAAACCTCCAGCATCATACATAATCCTTAGGATTGCTTTGAATATTTGTGCTATTTTATAGTTTCATATGTGTTGGGCACCATTTTGGCCCTGGTTTGGGCCTTGAGGACAAACTCTCCAGCCTGGCTCAGGTTTTGAAAATGGTCTTAGTCACTTTCATACTGGAGTGACTCAGCATGACCTGCTTAAGCCTGCCTTTGCCTAGCCCTAAGTCATCTCACCTCATCACGAAAGCCCCACCTCCTCTATCAGCCTTTTATAAACAAAAGATTGATACAATTCAACCAGTTCCTGCTCTCACAGACTTCCTGCTCAGAGTGGTTAGTCTCTGGACAGCAGGAGATCTGAGCTGCAACACTCACCACCTCCCTTCAGCCCCAGAGTTACTCCATTGAAGCAGGTTCTCTCTCTCCTCTCAGCCTAGACCTGCCAGCACAGAGCTGGCACATATGAATTATTGTTTTCTGAAATATGACATGGCGATTTTGATAAATATTACATAAATTCTGTAATGTGTGTGTGTGTGTTTTAAGACTGTAGATATTTCACATTATAAATTCTGCCTATCCAGGAACATGGAATATTTTTCATAATCTAGTATTTTCTGTAAGTTTCTTTTTTAATATTTGAACATTTTGTGATAGAGGTTCTTCACTTCTTTGGATAGACATATTCTTAAATACTTAATTTTGGAGCATTTATTTATTTATTTATTTACACTCTACTTTTTATTGCCCCCCCACCCCACCCCAGTCCACCGCTGACTGTTCCACATCCCATACCTCCTCTAGTCTCCACGTTGATGTCTCTACCTCCACCCTACCTGACCTCTAAACTCCCTGGGGCCTCCATTCTCTTGAGGGTTAGGTGCATCATCTCTGAATGAACACAGAACCTGCAATCCTCGACTGTATGTGTGTTGGGAGCCTCATATCAGCTGGTATATGCTGCCTGTCTGGTGGTCCAGTGTTTGAAAGATCTCAAAGGTCTAATTGGAACTGCTGCCCCTTGTACAGGATCTCCCTTCTCCTCAGCTTCTTTTAACCTTTCCTAATTCAACAACAGTTCTGTCCATTGGTTGGGCACAAATATTTGCACCTGAGTCTTTCAGCTGCTTGTCAGGTCTTTCAGAGGACACTCATGGTAGGTCCCATTTTGTGAGTGCTCCATAGCCTCAGTAATAGTGTCAGGCCTTGGGATCTCCCCTTGAGCTGGATCCTACTTTGGGCCTGTCACTGGACCTTCTTTTCCTCAGGCTCCTCTCCATTTCCATCCCTGTAGTTCTTTCAGATAGGAACAATTATGGGTCAGAGTTGTGACTGTGGGATGTTCCCCACAACCCCGCCTTTTGATGCCCTGTCTTCCTGCTGGAGGTGGGCTCTATAAGTTCCCTCTCTCTACGGTCAGGCATTTCATCTAAGATCTCTCCCATTGAGCCCTAGAGTCTTCCCTCTCTCAGGTCTCTGGTGAATTCTGGAGGGTCCCCCCACCCCAACCTCCCATCTCCCGAGGTTGCCTGATTCCATTCTTTCTGTTGGCCCTCAGGGCTTCAGTCGTTTTCCCTCACCCAATACCAGATCAGCCTTCCCTCTGATCCCCCCAGTCCACTTTTCCTCCCAGGTCTCTCACTCCCTCTCCACTTGTGATTCCTTTCTTCACCATCCCAGGTGGGACTGAGGCACCCTTACTTGGGCACTTCAGCTTGTTGATCTTTTTGAGTTCTGTGGACTGTATCTTGGGCATTCTGTACTTTTTTTCTTTTCTGTCTTTTTTCTGAGTACATACAATGCATGTACTTTGGGGTCTGAGTTATCTCATTCATGATGATGTTCCATCCATTTGCTTGCAAAACTCAGGATGTCCTCGTTCTTATGGAACATTTTTCCTAATTTATTTCTTTAAGAGTAGACTGTATAAATGAAGGCCACTGCTTTTTAATATCAATATTGTAAATTCTTAAAGTTTACCACAGGTGTGTATTTAGTTTTCAAATTTTCTTGTAGACTGACTAGTCTTTTAAGTAAAGTATCTTGTCATCTGTAAACAGGCGTAGTTTGACTTTTCCCCTTCCTATCTTTATCCATTTTACACATTTGTCTTATCTAATTGCTATAGCAACACCATTAAATTTGAAATAATAAATAAATAAATAAATAAATATTTCTTTATAATATCCAAAAATTGAACCTAATCTTTATAATACTTTTTCAGGTCAGCACTAATATTGTAGCATGCTTTACGTTCATGAATAACTCAACTATTATAAATTATATTATACTTAAGTTGAACGTTTCAAATAATTATATTAAACAGCTACTCTATGATTTTTTTTAACAGCTTCATAACTGTGCTAAGGTGATGAAACAGACATTGTTGTTGTTTGAACAAAATGCATCAGCAGCCAGTCCAGGTTCAATTCCCAGGAGCCATTTTCTTCGTTTCTTTGGCCATTGAAAACTAATATTTTTACATTCCAGCCACTGCCTTCTCTCAGAATCACTACGAATACCTTTGAGTAACATTTCTCATGTCCTTCTATAGCCATATAAACTGCTTATGCTACTTTAAGGACTTTTAAATCCCTGCCTATAACAAATGACTCTTGTAGTTTGGTTTTGAGGTTTTCGTTTTTGTTATATCTGTAACAGCTTTCACATAATTGTTTTTATATACTGGATGACTGGTCATTTTGGTTGCCTTTCAGTTTCACTTCATTTGTGTTCAGAGACACCTTTTTTATGATATGATTTAGCCTTAATGCAGCTATCCATTTACTAATCTTGCTTAAAGATTAGGCATTAATAGTCCCATTTATTGTCAGGCTTTTAGCCCCTGGAGACCAAACACTTACAATAAGGATGTCAATTTAGCAATAGCAATGCATTGTAGGTGGTCAGTGAGTTCTGACCTTTCATTACTTCCCCCTCCCTTAAGCAGAAGCACTTGTAGACCATTCAGAATGGGTCTGCTACCCTGATCATACTCAGTCTTTGCCTTTCAAGCTCCATCTTTGGAGAACTTGAGACTGTGTGCTCCCTGGGGTGTTCGAAGACAGCCCTTCATTTGCGTTTCCTTCTTAGGCCACCCAGGACAGTTGCTCATTTTTGTAAAATGCATGTGCTGTCTCCTTGGGGTTTCTCAGGCAGCATGTATCTAGAGAGATGCAGACATTAATTATCAACCTCTTCTGCTGCACATGGTGGCAGGGTGGAGAATTGGGGATTGAGCATGTAACATAAAATTTGAAAAGAAAAATGTGTTGTGCTCTATCTGCAAATTTAGTGTTCTGTCAGCCTCCTGGTCAACAGATCCCATGCAGAGCTGCCTAAAATGCCCAAGTAAAGCGGAGATGCAGATGCTTGGGACTTGGCAAGGGAAATTTGGGAATATCTCTAAGACAGGAGTTTGGCTCCATTAACTATAATAAAATGTCTGCGTTCTTAAAATCTTTATACAGCTTGAAATTGAACATGAATAAAGCTGTGGCTCAAAGGATCAGAACTAAGGGGAGAGGGGAAGAGAGAGAGAGAGAGAGAGAGAGAGAGAGAGAGAGCACAACGTTAAGAGTTTGAGTTAATCCACTTGTGTGAACACCCCCCCCCCCCCAAAGCAGAAAGCCTACAAACTAATTAAACTATTTTGGAAAAAAAAGTTTAAGGAATTTCAAATATTTTTTTCTTTTTTTTTTTGTCAACTGTTTTTAGTGATGTGATCTCTTTAGATACATCTAATTAGTGTAGTTAGTGATGGTGAACTTTGATCTCTTTATTCAAATGCTTATACCTGGGGCTGCAGAGATGGCTCAGTGATTAAGTTTAAGAGAGGTTGCTTCTCTTGAAAAGGATTCTGGTTTGGTTTCAGCACCCATGCGGCAGCTTTGAGTCACCTGGAACTCTAGCTCCAAGGGAACTATTTGCAATTTGCACCTGTGGTTGTTTGAATAGTTTTGGACCACATAGATTCATGTGTTTGAGTGCTTGGCCATAATGAGTAGCACTCTTATGTGTTGCCTGATTGGAGGAAGTGTACCCTTGTTAGAGAAAGTGAGTCACTGTGAAGATTGACTTTGAAGTGTTGAATCCTCAAGCTACACTCAGTATAACACACACACACACACACACACACACACACACACACACACACACACACAGAGTCTTTTCCTGGATGCCTTCAGATCAAGATGGAGAAAACTCTTATCTTCACCAGTACCATGTCTGCCTGCAGGCTGCCATACTTCCTTCCACGTTGATTATGGACTGAACCTCTGAACCTGTAAGCCAGCCCAAATTAAATGATCTTCTTTTTAAGAGTTGACTTGCTCATAGTGAGTCTTCACAGCAATGGATGCTTAACTAGGACAGAACTGGAAATGCAAATGGTATTATACATACATGCAAGTCAAATACTCATATACATGAGATAAAAGTGAAATAAATTAATCTTTTTACAAATTCTCATACTTACAGTCTCCTTTATTTTTAAAAATAATTACATCTGTTCTAGTAATTTCTAACTAGTAAATGCCCATCTTTTAAGTTTTCTGTTTGTTGAATCACTTTCTACTGTCTTGTGCCCAACAGTTTGGGTGGCCTTGTCTTATTTGTTTGTTGATTTCTTTAATTTCTTGAGACAAGGACTCACTAAGTTGCCTCTGTTATCCTGTAACTCAATGCACACAGTGTGGCCTACCTAGACCTTATAATCTTTCTGACACAGTCTCCCAGGTGCTAGAATTACATCATATGTCACAAACCTAGCTTTCCTTGCTTTTTAGGTAGTGTGGTTGGTTTTTGTCTGAATTAATTTATTAACATATATTTATTTCTATTCATATAGAACTGTAGGTATCATTCATTACATTTTATACACATGTGTCACGTACATTTCTCATACTTACTTCCTTATTTAAATAATGTGTTTTTAGTCCATGTACAAATGTTATAAATACATTACATTTTAATAAATATAATACTTTGTGAATAATTGTTTTCTAATGTAAAATTTATTTAATGGTAACATTCTGGGTGAGGTTGTCTAACATTTGACTTCTTAAGGAACTGGATTTTTATATATGCTTATATATTACATCAGTTTTAATCCATAATAAAATCTTTGATTAAAAATAAAGATCATAAAGCCAACTGTAAACTTGCCATTTGCAAATTGGAAGAATGTTAAAAGCATTTACAGTTAGGCACGGTGGTTATATTTTTAGTCCCAGCACTTGGGAGGCACAGAAAGGAGATCTCTGTGTGATTGAGGCTAGCCTGGTCTACATAACCTGTTCAAATCCCTTCAGAGCTATATGGTAAGATCCTACCTCAAATCAACAAAGAAAAAAATCTTTTTAGAATTTTCTTCTTTCATATTTAATTTAAATGGCAAGTGTTTTCATATGAATTATAGGATTATTATAAAATGTATTTTCAGCATTAACCAAATACTATGTTTTTTCCATTTGAATACACTTATTCTTGAAATACGTAGGTGCCAATAAGTTAAGATCAAATGAAAGGGGAGAGCTTTTTCAAAATCCTAGCTTTCAATTGAAATTATGAATATTCATGGAAAATGTACTCTCTCCTGTTTTCATACTTAAAATATCAATTTTCCTTTCTCTCATTTTTAGTTGATTTTTTTTTTTTTTTTGGTATTTCACATCATGTACCCTTACCACACTCATTTCTCAGACTTTCCATGTCTGCCCTGTTCCCTGTGAACTTCCTTACAAAAGCAAATTAAAAAAAAAATTAAAAAAAGAAACTAGTCATATTTGTGTTATCGTATACTCATGGGGCATGATCAAACTCTTAGTGCCCTGTCCCTTAAAAAGAACTCAGTTCCTCCCTTTCCACAACCCTGCTAGAAGCTATCAGTTTTGGAAAGCTGACTTCAATATCCTTATTATACATTTTAAGAGTTCTCTTTGATGACTTCCTGCCTTCTATGCTACTTTTTTCGGGGGAGAGGTGAGGGGTGGAGTAGGAATTGTGACAGATGTCTTTCACTTCCCTCTTTCTCAATTATGCATTGTCACCTGAGGCTATGGTGATGTCTAGATCTATGCTGCTCCAAGGGCCATGTCTTGGTCTGTGGTCCTACTGCAGCTGGAGTATGTGTCCATGACCTATGTCACCATCAAGGGTCATGCAGCTGTGCATGGTCTATGTTGCAGTTTGAAGCAATGTTGATGTCTTTGGGCCACACTATTACATCTCAGAGCTATGCTGAATTGAGAGGCCTACATTAAAACCTGAGACTGTGATGATGTCTGCAGTCCAGGCTATGTCAGAAGACCATGTCTGGGTCTGTGTGCCTACTGCACCTGTGGGCTTTGTGGTCTGTGGTATTGCCAGCAATGATGAGGAAGTCAATAGTCTATGTTCCTGCTGCCTGTAAAGAACAAGAAAGTCACTTTTACACTGATACAGATGATTGCAGATGCACACTTGAGGAAGAGAGACAATCTTTTAAACATTGTTTACAAATTTTATTCAATGTGTTTTGATAAAGTGTATCTACATTCCCTCTTCCAATTCTTCCCCTATTGCCGAACCCACATATTATTCTGTTGAGGGTAAAAAGAACACAGGTGGTAGCCTGTGACATTTGTAGGCTTATGGGAACCCACTGACTGACTACATCAGCTGGGGCAGGCTTCCATGGCATTGGGTTTTTTAGTTCTTATCCTGTGCTGTCTAATGGGCATGGTTGCCCTGTTATAAGGTAATCTCATTTAAACTAATTTTTAATATATCTATGTTCATATTTAAGGAAGCAGTTATAGTTACTATAAGACTTTTTCAAGGGTTCTGAGTTTGAGTTACTAATCCCATATTCATGATATAAAAATAGAATTTAATAAAGAGAAATAATTTTGAAGAAAGAGAAATTTAACTAAAACTTGGAATGGGGAATTCAATAAGGCAAATAAAAACTCAACAGAAAGCATCATTAATAGAACAGATAGACAGAAAGAGACTAAGTGGTCTTGAGATTATTCAATCATAGGAAATTTTAAATCTAAAACAACAACAAAATCATGAGCAGAAAATTCCAAAATTTTGAAATAATATATAAAGATAAAAATTACAAATAATAGCTATAGAAAAACAAGAAGAAACTTTCTTCTATGCTAGCTTTTAAATTCATTTACAAATATTATGTCAAATGGACAGAAAACATTTTTCAACAAAACCATGGATGAAAATTTCTCTTTTGCAGCCTTCTCCTTCCTCTCCTCCCAGTCTTACCTTAACTAACCCCTTCCCTAACTACCTCCTCCCCTTTCCTTTAGGAACAGGGAAGCATCCCGAGTCTACAACCCAACTTGGCACATCAAGTCACAGCAGGACTAAAGGCTTCCTCTCCCACAACCAGCTAGGGGGGAAACATTAAAAAATAGGCAACTAAGTCAGAGATATCCCCTGGTCCAATCGTTAAAAGACCAAGCTGCATATCTGTTATATATGTGTAGGTGGCCTAGCTCTAGCCCAAGTGTGCTCTTTGGTTGGTGATTCAGTCTCTGTGAGCCTTTGTGGGTCAAGTTTAGTTGATCTGTATGTCTTCTTGTGGTGTCCTTGACGCACTCCACCTCTCAATCCTTCCCCTCACTCTTCCAAAAGACTCCTTGAGCCCTGCCTAATGTTTGGCTGTGGGTGTCTGCAGCTGGTTCCATCAGTTGCTGGATAAAACCTCTCAGAAGACAGCTATGCAAGGCTCCTGTACGTATAGCAGAACAACATTAATCATGTTGCAGGTTGACTCTGTCCCATTGGATGGGTCTCAAGTTGGGCCAGTCATTGGTTGGCCATTCCCTCAATCTCTACTCTGTCTCTGTCCCTGTACATCTTGTAGGTAGCACAGATTTTTGAGTCAAAGGTTTTCTGGGTGGGCTGGGGTCCCCCTTCCTACAGTGGAAGTCCCACCTGGCTACTACAGGAGGTGGCTATTTTAGTCTGCTTATCCTCAGTTGCTAGGATTATTTATTATTATTATTATTATCATTATCATTATTATTAATTTTATTAATTCCCGGTTAAGCAACAGTAGAACTCCTAAGACTGTGGTAGACAAAGGATAAAGTCTCAAGCACCATTTTTATAGTGTGGATAAGTTGCCTCTCTTTACTATTTTTTTTTTTTTATTCATGGTAGAAAACAAAATATGGCTCTATCATACGTCAAATGTAAGTAGATTATGTTTGCCACAGGGAGGTTGGCAACATCTATCTTAGTAAAATTCAGGGAGACCATACAGAGACATCAAGAATAGAGGCAACAATGGATTATTTAGAAATTTATAAAGAAAACCACATCCTTCATTGTAAACTGGTTGGAAAATGTGATGTTATACTAGAGTTATTTTAAAAACCACATATACAATATTCATCGATAATAAAGTTGTCTTTACTTAATTTTTTGCTAATAAAGTTAAAAATTCTTAAAACATTCATGGAAGATATTATATAAAGGATTCTGACTCTGGCTTAGAGTGGACTATATTGTAGTTGTTTTTTTTTTTTTTTTTTTTTCCTGTCTGATGAAGTTTTAATTCAATGATAGGAAAAAATTATTTCTTTTGAACATTTTCTCCCTTCTGAGGTAAAGAATTAGAGAAATTACAAATACTAGAGTAGAAAATAACAATTGTTAAGAGTACAGAACAATAGCTTTTTAAAATTCATTATCAGAAATAGCATCATTATAACCAGAGTGGAGATGACTATCTTTAAATTTCTTACTGTGGAAAATGATCCCGTGTCTGTATGTAAACCATGAAAATTAGGCCATTACATTATTTGTAGTCAAATGAATTGGAATTAATACTACTTGGGCTATGTTTACAAACGTTTCTGTATGATTGACACAAACATTATTTGGATAACTATACAATATATTTGTATATTTTCTATCCACTTTTAGAGGGAGAGATTATAGTTAATTATACTCCATTCTTTAGTATCCATTAAGCTTGACGATTTCTAATATTTGCTTGAAGTACATAAAAACTCACCCAGTGGAGAATATTGTCTATGACAATGATCCACCCACAAGAGTGTCTACTTGAATGTGAACTCAAATGTGACTCATAGACGACTGTTCTGACAAATGATGCCAAAGTGGATTCAGCCCATCATGACCTATAATCCCATGATCACGAACAAATCAAATATAGGGTATTTGATTAGGCAACTGTCACATGACAGCAATTTACCATTAGGGATTCCTATGCCATACTTTATGTGACACTCTTTTGTTTTCTAGACTTCACTGGGCAGTTGTCTGTCTCTTTCTCTCCCTCCCTCTCTCTTAGGCATCAATGAGAAGTCTGTTCACCTTGAACATTCATGGTTACAAGGATGCTCAAGTGAGCTTTGTGTTCAGGCCCAATGGAATCTAAAAGATTGTCTGTCTGTCTGTCTGTATGTATGTATACACATGTCTCTATTATATAGATGCATATATGCATACATATGTATATAAAATTTTCTAAATTGAAAACACTAAATTTTCTGCCTACCTTCTAGTTGTCTGAATATGAATTCATACGAAAGAAAATCACATTATATCATATGTCTACTAATACAAATATGAAGAGCTATCTGGGATGTGTGGCAATGCCTTGAAAATACCTCTATTCCATCTTTTTCTCTAAGTCCAGGATTTAGAAGGAGTTGTCCTTGCTTTTAGAACATTCAGTCTTCTCTCTCTAGTCCTGATCACTGATGCAGACTGAAATGTGAACATTGGTATAAAGATTTCCTTTTTCCTCTTCCAGAAAGTTCTTGCCTTTGAGCATGATTCAGTAGAAACCTGCAACATTTGAAGCAGTCACCTTGCAATTCTTTTACATGGCTATGCCCTGCAGTGTTATACGGAAGGAGATAGAGCACGGTGTCAATTATTTCTGCACTCAGGGCTATGGACTAACAATACACTTGAGCGAAGCAGAGGTTACACATCACCTGCAAACCCACAGGCAACTCAAACCTTCCATTAATGGAAATGAGCTAAGAGTTTCTAGAAGCCTGGATTTCCTTGGTTGTAAGTTGCCAGTGATGCAAACTTGGATGAGGATAGAGTAGTCATTGCTACAATACTTCAGTTCATCAGCCAGAAGATGAACAGGGAAAGTATGGCAGCAACATCTCACAAAGTTATATCTCAAACTCTAAGGCATATGTGTCATCATCAGGCTATGTGACTAAGACCTATGTTTTGCTGACAGCAACACATTCAGGGAGCTCCTGCAGACACTGCTTTCCCTAGAATTAGCAATGGAGCATGAATTCACCTTATTTGGTGGATCCCATAAGAAAGTCCATTTTGTGATGTTTATACTACTACAATAACATAGTATAAGGTCATCTAATGAGAATAGTATCAACCTTTAATATGGTATAGAGTGATCTGCAATAAATGTGTGTGTGTGTGTGTGTGTGTGTGTGTTTTATGGAGTGTATTACAAATATGTCAGTTGTTACTCTTAAATACAAACTTGGCAGCAGGTTGCTAATCTACCAACTTTTGAAGTTGAACTATTTCCAGGCCAAGACACTTGGAAACAATCTGAGGGCAATACAATTTGTCATAAGCTTCATTTTATTTATTTAACCACAGTCTCTTCATAGTGGTGTGGTCACTTTTATATCACTGTAGGGATGGACTTATTCCTCTTACAGTAAGACAAGGAGGCCTCAATCTTTTTATCTAGAATTTTAATTTTCATTCTTCCCAAGGCTAATATTTTTGAAATGGGTGGGTGGGGTAGTTCTCACTTTGAGTTAGGACTCCAACACACTCAACTACATGGTAGCTGACTTCATCTTTGTTATCAATATAAGGAGCTAATTCAGTGAAGTACATTTTTTTTTGTAGGTGAGTCTGTTGTGATTAACTTCATGCATCATCTAAGGCTACTTTAATGACCATCCTGTGGCTGCTTAATCAGATGTTAATCAAGATCTTACTACATTTTGCTGCTATAAATGAAGTCCAGAGTTGGTTGACCTTAAAAGGGGAATGTCATCCCAGTCTGATGGGTATGAGAGAGGTAGAAGAGGAGAATCAAGGATACTCTTCCAAAGACATCACACCTGGGTGAATCTGATTCCGTTTGAGTTCTGGATCTCTAACCTGCCTTTTCTGAGAGCTGGCAGACAAGCCTAGCCAGTAGCTGGTAGGCACTCAGGAAAAGTCCTTGAAATCAGTTTTTTAATATGCTGAGACAAAAGTATGGACCATCTAGAGACTGCCATATCCAGGGATCCATCCCATAATTAGCCTCCAAACGATGACACCATTGAATACACTAGCAAGTGTTTGTTGCAAGGACCGTGATATAGCTGTCTCTTGTGAGACTAGGCTGGGGCTTAGCAAACACAAAGTGGATGCTCCCAGTCAACTATTGGATGGATCACAGAGCCCCCAATGGAGGAGCTAGAGAAAGTATCCAAGGAGCTAAAGAGATCCGCAACCCTGTAGGTGCAACATTATGAACTAACCAGTACCCCGGAGCTCTTGACTCTAGCTGCATATGTATCAAAAGATGGCCTAGTCGGCCATCACTGGAAAGAGATGCCCATTGGACAGGCAAACTTTATATGCCCCAGTACAGGGGAATGCCAGGGCCAAAAAATGGGAACGGGTGGGTAGGGGAGTGGGCGGGGAGGGTGTGGGGGACTTTTGGGATAGCATTGGAAATGTAATTGAGGAAAATACGTAATAAAAAAAAATATCGTTTGCTAGTTTGGTTTCCCCAGGTAAATGCTAGCCAATACAGATATCTACAGTAATAGGTGGATGAAAATAACTTATGTTGTTTACCTATGAAATAATTTTCCTATTTGTATGTTTTAATAGTTGATTCAAATGTTTGCTTATGGTTTGGACACTGTTCAATTCTTTGTACCATAATGTATTTCATTCCTTAAATGTCATCACTTAAGGCTTAGCATCATGGTGGCTTTGGTTTCAATGCATTCCCTTGAACCAGTGAAAATACGGGAACTTGAATTTTATATTAAACATCAGCTGTCTAGGGCTTCAGACATTGGCTGAGCTTCTCCACTGACATATCACAGGATACTATAGCCACTTGCATCCAAGAAGATACTCAATTCCACTATTGGACAGACTGCTTAGCATAAAAGCTGGGCATTGTTTTTAGGAAACTGCTACCATGGAGGTTAAACAGTCCAGTTCCAAACCCAGACATTCTTCAAATGGAAAGATACCTTAGTGTTTGAAAATAGGTTTCATTTTAAATTTATTGTCTGTCCTTCCTTCCTTCCTTCTTCCCTTCCTTCCCTCCCTCCCTCCCTCCCTCCTTCTTTCCTTCCTTCCTTCCTTCCTTCCTTCCTTCCTTCCTTCCTTCCTTCCTTCCTTCCTTCCTTCCTTCCTTCTTCCCTTCCTTCCTTCTTCCCTTCCTTCTTCCCTTCCTTTCTTCCTTCTTCCCTTCCTTCTTCCCTTCCTTCCTTCCTTCTTTCCTTCCTTCCTTCCTTCCTTCTTCCCTTCCTTCCTTCCTTCCTTCCCTCCCTCCCTCCTTCTTCCCTTCCTTCCTTCTTCCCTTCCCTCCCTCCCTCCCTCCCTCCCTCCCTCCCTCCCTCCCTCCTTCCTTCCTTCCTTCCTTCCTTCCTTCCTTCCTTCCTTCCTTCCTTCTGTTCTTCCATCTCTCTTTTCATCTTTCCTTTCATACCTCCTTTCCATTTATTTAATTTTTTTGTTAGTTGATTGATTGGTTAGTTGATTGGGTCAGAGAGCAAGGTTTCACTTTGCAGCCTAGCCTAGGCAGGCCTTGAACTCATGCCATACATAATCTTCAGTATTGGGATTGCAGTCAAGAGGCATCATCCTAGCTGGAACGTGGTTGCTAATACTTGTATTTTAGACCACAGTGCCATGCTGCTTTGAAAGGTCAGTGGTCTAGTTGCCATTTTAACTATTTCCAAGGAGAATTGTTCTTTCTGGAGTCCTTCTTGGTTACTTTCTTTTCAGAGTTAATCTATCATATATACAAAGAGAACATTTTAATATTTTCTTTCTTTTTATATGTCTCATATTTTGTGTGTGTTCCTTCCTTTCTAATTTCATCTAGTTGTGTTTAGATTATTCAGCAAGACAGTCAAAATTCTCCTTGATTATCTTCTAAAATTTTTAAATTGAATTAATTAATTTTTTATATGGTTGTTTTATCCACATGTGTGTCTATGTACCATGTGTGTGCATAATGCTTGCAGAGGCCAGAAGAGTGTATTGGATCCTTTGGGACTGATTTTACAATGGGTTGTGAGCCCTCTTGTGGGTGTTGAAAGCTGAGCTTAGATCCCCTAGAAGTAGCAAGTGTTCTTAACCACTAAACAATCTCTCCAGCCTCTAATGATTTATTCTTATAAAAATGAGAATCGTATAAATTTGCAAGAGAACAAATAAAATTAAAAGAGATAATTGTTGTTTTTCAAGTAAGTGTTCATATCTCGTGCCTTCCTTTTTCACGTTTCTGAAAGAAGTTATAGTTAAAGTGATCATACCTCACATCACTGTCTGCAAGCACTGAATTTGCCAAAATAATTTCACGAACACCTCCAGCCTTCAGATTCTCTCTAGCAACTGTCAGTATTACAATGCCAGATCAGCGAGTAACACATGTGTGACCCTGTGGAATGCTGTCTTTTTAAAAAGCTTGCACTGTTTGTCTATGCCCAGTCCTTTTCTCCATCTGCTTGCTGACCCATGTGGCTGTTTTAACATCCACCTCATGGAGGCCTCCCACCTGCCTGGGCAGCAGAAACTAACATAGTGACAGCAATTTCTCAGGGACTGAAGAGGAAACCTTGGATGCCCTGTCTTTTCTTTCTGGGCAGCTAAAATTAAGATAGGAAAAGTCATGCCCTGGAATTTTCAATCAGTGTGCATCAGTTTAAAGAGTGGATGAATAAATAGGCAATCTATTTCAGGGGAAGTTTCCCTTCTGGAAGAAGGGGCAATTTGTTTGAGGGTCATAAGCTGGGCAACTATCTGCATAAGAAACCCAAACAAGAGATTCAGTAGAGGACCCTGTGACGACTTTCTCAGGAAGGTTAGGCTGCAATGAATCCGAGCCTGTCAACAGACTCATCAGGATTGTGTTCACCCCAGTAGTCATGACAGTGGATTTGGGGTGGTAATTGCTTCCGTTGAGAATAGTCAAGCTTATGTACAGTTTAATTTTTCATCTGAATTTCTTCCACATTTCCCAAAACAACATTTAACTAGTGAAATTTCTTCAAATGATCATCTAGATACTGAAGAAAACAAAATGTCTGTTTACACAATTATGTCCCAAAGCAAAATAAAAATTTGAAAGTAGCAGCCACTTTGGTTCGTTCCCTATGCTACTATCCAAATGACATTCTATTTCACATTAAATGGAAATAATTCATCATTGAAAAAAGGAAAACTGTGTTTTGATAATCAAATTGGACTTAGTGCCAATTAACAAGTGTATAAAATCTTAAAAAGCTCATTTGAGGAGTATCACTGTTAAAATTAAAGCACATTGATTATCTTTGAAAATATTTAAATAAATGTTACATAAGTCAATTGAAGACTCGGGGACATGTTAAAGGAAATTAAAGCCACTGGATATTTCCCAAAAGATTCCTGTGATTAGAATTTGTTGGGGGTTTAAAATTTTAAGAACCAAAATTAATGGTAATGGTATTATGTCTGGTAAAACAAAATTTGTATTGACCTCTGTGAGCTGAAAGAGCCGATTCTCACTTGGCTCAGAGATGTCACCTGAGACTCTTGCTGAACGCTGAGTGCTGTGTTTCTGATAGGCTTTGTGGTGTCTCTGGTTCCCTAGATCCCTTCTTTCACATAATTCTGTATGGTGACTTCCACATTTCCTCAGGTAACTTAGGTAACTGTCTGATGCAGCTCCCCTGAAAGCACCATTTTTATCTAACAGAGCATACTTGCCAAACTGGCTCAGATTATCAGTTAATGTCGGAAATGTCTCTTCTGCCAAAACAAAAACAGGCCTCAGGAAAAGTAAAAACAATCCATCTGTACCTGTGTTTCTAAAAACTACAAAAAATATTTGTTCACTGATGACTCAAAGATCATTCTGAAGGCAGGGAGTTGGTCTAAGGCAATCAAGGACACCTCATTATTTTTAAGAGAATTCGAACGTTGAGGCAGCTGACTACTCAGTTCAATAATAGCATTCTCTTTCATCACAGTGAGATCAATATTGAAATATTTACTGTGGATGCTTCCAGAATGATTTGAAGCCAGTTCTTTGGAAAGCCCAGATAATCTTTAGGTAATCTGAGCTGTCCTTATATAAAATATCAATTGCAGCACAGAACAATGCCTCTGATACAGATCTATGGGTCATAAATAATAAAATGTTACTTAAGTGGATTCATAGCCCTGGAATAAAATTACCTCTCACTAAAACCATAGCAGTTCAAGTCTCAGTGGGGAAGAGGGAAAATGTAAGGTTTTAGACTAACACCAGCGAGGATCAGAACATAGTAATAGTTCAATTACAGGAAATTTGAAGTACCTGTGAAAGTATTAATGGTATTATATTTGAAAAGTAGCCTGGAGAGTTTTGTATTTCTATCAGTATGTAATGCTGGCATATTCTCTGCTTTTTTGTTGACTAGCAATGCTGGGATTCTTCCTTTCACAGCATAAAGCGGGTTTCAGTCTTCCAAGAAAGACATTACGGAATTTTAAAATATTTCTTAAATTATTTTGTGAATGCATACTAATTAAATGTGTAGAAAGATGCATTGCTGGAAACAAGTGATGGGTAAGTTATGACTGAAATGCTGCATAAATCATTGATGTATACCTTCAGAATACACTCTTAATAGTCTGTTATGAGCCCGATTTGGAAGAAAAGACAAAACAGTCACTCACAGAAATTGTCTAGCACCATTTCACAGACAATTGCACAAATTATCCAAAAGGAGCCATGACATGAGTTCCATCACATTTTAATATGACACAGTAGATATGGGCCACTGCTTGGAGGACAATATCTCAATTATTTTAAATAGAAAACTTTAACAAATGCATTCAATTATAGGCCAGTTTTAATCAATTGCAACCTTGCTTAGGTAATGTCATGTCTTAAGGTAGCCAAAACCTTCTTTCAAACAATTATTGGACTAGAAAGGAATGTACACTGAATTAAAGTATAATTCTTAAAAGCTGAGGTCCTTATGCCAAAATATTTGATGGCATGCTGGCCTGTTCTGTTTAATATCCTCAAGAATAACCCTAGGTAGGCTAAGTATAATATCACCTCTGAGTCATTTAGTGAAGCCTTACTTGGCTGTGCATTATAGAGTAGTACCTATGATAAACATTATGCATAGGTAAGTAAAGTCATATATATATATATTTCATTTTAAAAGTTTAAAAAGTTACGCTTCCAAATTATTTTAAATAAATCCTTTATAAGTTCTATGATCCTAATCAAAACATGGATGTCATATAAACAGTAGAGCACCAAGATAGAAATAAATATGTTGGAGAATTTCAATGAATGATTCAGGCATTGAAATAATTAATAGAGGTGAGTTTTGAAGATAGTAAGTTCACAACAATTTAAGTTCTTACACTTGAAATATAATCTGGATACAAATGCCTTGTATGGTTATTGTTTTGAGTGTTTTGTTGTGGTGGGTGTTTTCTTTTTTAATGGGTTTTTAGACAGGTTTCTCTGTGTAGCCCTGACTATCATGAACTCTCTGTAGACCAGGCTGTAGACCATGGAACTCATATATCCTACTGCTTCTGCCTCCCAAGGATTGGGATTAACGGCAAGCACCACCATAGTCTGGCCTTGTAGGGTGTTACAGACCCACAGTTCACATTATTAAATGCATTGGTTAAATTGATAATGTCAAAATATCAAAAGCATCATTCTAAGATTAAAGAAGCATCCTCCAAATGTGCACAAAGTGATGCCTAAGCAAGGAAGCTGTCATCTAATCCTTTTAGGAAGATGGGTGCTTGAGCTGAAGCTCTTCTTGAGATCAGATTGGTTTAAAATGTTCACGTTGTACAATAGTTACAAGATGGTATACAACCTCTATATATTATGGCATATGTATCTACATATATCTGTATACATACACATGTGCATGTTTATGCTTGTGCTAAGATCACTTTCCACACTCATATAGTTCAGAATACATTGTCTGGGAACAGTGCTACTCATGATGGACATATTTTTGGAAAAAAAATATATATCTGACAGGATGGTTTCTTTGTTCCAGGTAGTAAAATAAATGAATGCACAAATTTTAGCCTTTCTTATGTCCATTACAATTCTTTTTCCCATTTGCAAATTGTTCCTGGCCAAGTGAAAGCTTTGTTTAAGTAAGGCGGCTACCATGCATGAATATGATCTTTGAGTGCCTTTATTGGCCCTGAATACAGAGGCTATAAGAATTGTATTCATATGCTCTGGGTTTGGCCTCTATTGACAAAGCTAAGAGAAGTATCTGGGCCTCATTTACTTCTTAAAACATTTTTTTCCAGACAAAGAAATCTTATGCTTCAACATGTATGTGTTAGATATAATTTGGCAGTACAAAGATGGCAGCTATATCCTCTCTGATTCTCTCTTTTTTAATATTTCTCACTTCTGGTTATCACACTCTGAATATTAATTTGTTAAACTCTCTTTTTTCTAAGCCAGACAATCTATTTGTTTTATCTTGCTATATTTCTTTTAACTTTATTTAAACTCTATAATTCATAAATCCTTTGACCAGAAAGTATTTATAAACATATGAACAAAGAAATTTGTTCAAGAATAACTGAGTTTTGGAAGAATCAGAGCTTGTTATCAATATTTGATCATGTTTTTTAAAGAATGATATTAATACTTGAAGGACACTTCAGTATTAAAATACTGACAAGCATAAGTGAGGCATTGTGTTCAACAAATTTCTAGAACAAGGGAAATGTTGTTTGATGTCTATTGTGATAACCACATTAGTACTGATACCAGTTCAAATTAGGTTGTGGTAATCTATTATAACTGACAGCTTCAATTTAGAATCCCTTTGGAAAAGTGTCTCAATGAGGGATTTCTTAGATTAAATCTGTGGTGGTTTTGTTAATTACACTAATTAGGGTGAGAAAATCTGTCCATCATGGGTGTTACTATTCCCTAGGCAGGGGATCCTAAACTGTACAAGAATATAGAAAGTGATTTTAGCACAAGCATATGTGGATTATTTTCTCTCTCTTGACTATGGATCCAAGGCATAGCTCCTTCAAGCTTCTGTCTCTGTGACCTCTACATTACGATGGATTGTAACCTGGGACTGTGAAACAAAACAAACCCTTCTCCTTTTATATCATTATCACAATATTTTTTCTCACAACAAAGGAAACAAAACCAATTCATAAGTAAAATGTGAATGACATTTAAAAAATAAATTAAGCATTTTTGTACCATTTTGGAAAAATAAGAGAAAAACCACCTCCACAAAGGGTTAAGAAATCATTCTATTTTGGATAGGAGATTCGTGTTGATCTCATATCCTTGAGACTCTTAACTCCATCTCTCAGCCTTTTGATTACAAATTGTTTTTGTAGAGTTTATCTGATAATCTAAAATAAGTTATGCCATTAGACAATTAAAGATATTTGCTGGCTAATTTTGTGAAGAAAATTAAAGTTCTCATAACTATTCAATAAGATGTTTTATGAAATTATTTTTCTGATGAATACATATAGGTAGAGACTCTTCTACCTGATACCTACAAACTTTGTGCTTCTTAAGAAACGACTCTGAAACTCTCCCACAGAATATAACTTGAAGAAACTTTTTCCCTTTTGTAGTTATTCACCTCATCTAAATAACTTTCTAGATTGACACTGAGTATTAGAAAATCAAAAAGAATATGGTGAAGTTTCACAGCCAGTATTTGATTTGATATTCCTTTAAATGTAAATCATGGCCCAGCTGGATCCCTAAAAGAGGCATGACTTTATTCCAAGTTGCATTCTGGTGAACTGCTCTGTGAACTGCCTTTATAAGTCTCTGGGAATACAGAGGCAGGTGCATAAATGGTTTAGCGATTGAGGTGGGGACTGGGATCAAAATTGCCTCAGACTAAACGCAATGGTAAACAGCATTTCCTTAGCAATTAAAATCTTCCACACATGTGGTAGGGGCTTGTCATTTCAACACATGTGGAATTTTTTTTTCTAATTAGGTACCTGCTTAGAGAGGAAGCCCTGCTCTGAATAGAAAATAGGATATCTGTCAATTTATGTGCCAACAACAGGTCTCCAAATCTATGACTTCTTTAAAAGCCAATTTAGATTGTGACTGTTATGTAATACATTTGTGTTAGACCAAGATTCAGAATAGTGAAAAAGAATCATGAAATAACCTCTAACTGATTTTAGAAGCAATCATATATCCAAACAACTGCCATCACTCTCTCCTTTAGGAAATGATTGTCTTACTTGCTGGGGTCCCCCATGTGTCCCGCTCTCTCCAGAGAAATCCATAAAATTATATTTTCCTGTAAAACTCATAGCACAGTTTCCCTTCTAAGAGTCACATGGAGATTTATGTATTTGCAATTCTGTAAAATTCTCTTCTGCAATGCACTTCAATGTCTAAAATTTTGAGCTTGGGGAAGTTAAAATATCACCCCTCAGAATTTTTAGGAACATAGAAGTGGGTTAAAGCCAATTACTAGGATAACTGCTACTGCCAATAATCCTATACCTGGACAGACTTAAATTGAATTTTTGCCATCCCGTGTGCATGCTCAGCTCTAAAGAGGAGGTCTCCCTTACATAGTGGATGTAGGCAAAGACAGTATCTGAAATGGAATCCATTGCATCAGTGGCTTGTATGCCGATTGAATTTAAAATTGGTCTATCTATTTCTGATTTTTGAGTCATAGATGTGTGAATTTGGAGGCAGGTGTCTTGTAAATAAAAAATGTGACTCAGCTGTAAAACAAGGAATGGGGTAATAAAAGGCTTCTTCATTCATTTTTTTTTAAAGAGAGACAATAGGAAACTACAGAACATAAACGATCTTGGCAGTTACCAGCGATCTGCTTTTGCACAACTTACTGAAGTCTCATGAGGTTTCACTGCTTATAGCATCACGGAAATTTGAGGGGAGGGTTTCAATACCTTCATTTGAAAAAGGCATTACTGGCTTCTTTGTAAATAACATTCTGTGTATTATCCAGAATTTCATTAACAACAACTTAATCTATCTGTGAGACAAAATACCTTTGAGAAGGTTCCTTGGTAAATATGATAAATTGATAACATGGCATTCGATGGATATTTAGCAAGTAGGTGTTCTTGAGATTTTCAACAGATACTACATATAACAATTTTAAAGCATTTAAATTTATTTTCTCAAATTATATTATTTTAGAAAGAAAGACTTAAGACAACCATCCTCAGTATGATGAAACATCATTTTTTTATAGGATAGCATATCCGAACAAACAAATTTCAGTATGTAGTAGAGTTTCTTTACTCTGTTTTTTTCTATCAAAACCATACACTAAAATCTGATAGTCTCCTTTCAAATAAATTCTATATTTTATGAAAAAGTTGTTCTCAACTACCTTAAATTTAAAGAAGAAAACTCCAACAGCAGACAACAATAACAAATACACTGGTTACTTAACAATTCTCTCATGGGTATTGTCCATGAGACTCTAGGGACTCTGGAAAATACAGTATTTGAAGAGAAACAAAAACATACTTCAAAGACAGAGCTATTGAATTTCTTCCTGAATGTTTTTATGTCCAAGCTCTGTTGAACTAGGGAGTAGATATTTTAAAAGGCTATATAATAGCCTACATCTTCCTTTCATGTTAACTCTTGGATGCACAGCCATCAAATAATAATTATAGAAATACTGAGGGAATTCTTTTGATTCAGATAAAATAAGGCTATGAAAAAATAGTTGAGAACTGATGGAAAGAACTACTCTCACTTGTTTTCTTTCTCATCCTCTTCTCCCTTCCTTGTTCTAATTCTTTTTCTGAGACAGAGTGTCTTATAGCCTAGAGTGGCTGAAATTGCAGTGTATTTCTGAAATACACTAACATACCAGCTTTCAGATGGGGTAAACTCCTGTCTGAGAGTCAAGTGTGTGATCAGAGATGCATTGGGAACTAATTCGTGCCCAAAGACAATCATGATAGGTTGTTTAATTTATTTTAGTGTAATGACAGTTTCCTAGTTTCAACAGCATATGTTGTATTAATATTGAGCAACGTTAAAAATATGTTGTTTTCCAGAATAATATGCTATTGGTAGAGGTGAGATGAGAAATGACCCTGAAAACATGAGCAGGTGTTTTAATATGTTAATAATAATATCAGAAGGGATGAGAAAAAAGATTTCCATGAATTAGGAAGATAATCATTTCTAATAACTCCATTATTAGATCATTCACATACTATTTTAGAAATTTAGTCACAGAAAACAAAAACTAGAACTTAGATACATATGCATACTCCAAGCAACTTAACAGAATTTCTTTCAATCTAACCTCCTTGAGTCTGCATAAATCATAAAAGAGAGATGATTGCCTTCCACCATTTTTTCTCATCATGATTCCCATCTTTTTGTCATAGGTACGGTAGCTGAATTAGTTTTTAATACCTTTTGTTCGAATGTGAAGATATAAATGGTCTAAAAATACCATGTTCACTGAAGTGCAGAATGGATTTCGAAATGTGTTTTAATCCTGAAAACAAAGCTTTTATTTGCAAGTCCTAGCCTTTCCTGAGAGGAAATATGATTCCTAGGTTTCAAGAGGCCTGACTTTGGAAGACTTAAATGTGAAAATTTATAACACACGCTAGACTAATTCTCTTAAGATTTCTTTCCTTCTAAAACTGCATAGTACAATCAGTTGGTAGAAGATGAGATA